>NC_071287.1:7394497-7437503 GCF_943735745.2 Anopheles bellator | reverse complement strand
GGGGGCGAAGGTCGCCCGTCTGCTGCCTGCCGCCTGCCTGACGAACAGCATCTCACCCTTCCCACGGTTGAAGTACCCATCTCACCCTTCAATTAGCCTCGCACAACGGCACGTTCATCCTCCCTCCTCGCACCCTGCCCACCCTTCGGTAAGAGCTACACCTCATCCTCGCCCCGCGTCTCACCCCATCCACCGGCCAAGGTAACACGCCGATGATCTTCATTAGGCAAAACAAAAAATGCAAAGCAGGTGCGTGAGACTGGCTTTAGGCGTGTAAGAGAGAGAGAGAGAGGGAAAACCATTTTGCAGATAACAAAACGGTCAGATCAACCGCTATTCCCCTCCCCCCCCCCCCTCCTCTCCGCCATTACGGGCTCACTCGTTTGGTTTCCACTTTCCACGTTTTGCCATTCTGAGCCCCCGTTTCGTTTAATATGATTTATGATTTATGCTGCACCCCCTGGGTGGGGTGCGGGGTGTGACCCCGCACACGGGCATGATGAATTTTGGCACCAACAGCCAAAAGGCGACCGAGTCACCATCATCATCTGGCTGGAAGCCGAGCGAAACGAAAGACTTCTACGCCGCAGCAAGCGATGAACGTGTCGACGAGCCACCCGATCTCGCTCTAACTTCCAGCCGAACTCTTTCTCCAGACCAACCCCGCCCCCCGCCCTCCCCGATCACCGACCGTTCCTCTCCCTCCCTGATGGGACCCACCAAAACGGTAATGGATAATTGGATCATGCAAAAAACAGAACATTAAAAACTAAATTGCAACAACAGAAGAGAAAGGCTCGCGTACGTGTCCTTGCCCGCGCCATGTTGGCGAGGGACTTTACTGGGAAGCGGTTTGGCTTGTTCGAGACCACCCAAAAAAAAAAAAACCGTGTGGCCAAAGGAACAAAGGTTGACCCAAAATGTGTCACCTTGTGCCCACACCGTGATTAATTTCGTGATTCGAAACCGCCACCGGCCGACATCGCCACCGAGACGCGAGTGGTTTGCCTTCCCGTGGACGTGGCGGCGTTCCTTCTCGGTTTTCGGCGACGAGTGCCGGCGAAACCGGCGAAACCGGCGCAGAACCAGCTTGTTTGAAGTTGACATTCCTCTCGTATCGACAAAAGTCCACAAAACAATGCGATGACGCCATCGCGATTGACGGCGCACAAACATTGAGCGGGCGCAATAAACCGGAACCGTACGCACCGCCGGGCCGGGCTTCCGCCATCTTCGCGCACTTCTGGGCACGAATCGGACACCGCGAAAAGCCCAAACCGGCCGATCAGCTGGCGAGCGAGCCCGAAAAGAGGGACACTCTGGCTACGAAGAGCAGCATGCGGCTGCACAAATAAAAGCTTGTTGGTTCCAACATAATTCGGTTGGGCCGCGGGGCAACGCGTCTTAATTACGCCCGCTCTGGCATGGCTCCAAATATTGGGACAGCTCCTTGACGCAACCTGCAACGCGGGCCATCGCCGTTCCGTAACAGCCAAGCGCTTCGCTTCAAAGGTTGGCCAGCCGCTCCAAGCCAGTCAAAACACCCGATGAAACTTGGCTACCAGCAAACAGTAGCCAATATATCCTTCGCGCTCTCTCTCTCTCTCTCTCTCTCTCTCTCTCTCTCTCTCTCTCTGTGTGTGTTTCCCTCTGCTGGGGTCGATTGCTTTAATGACACCGAAAAACTAGCACGCAAAGTACGCAAAAAGTAATCCCAGACACGACAAAAAATCTCCAACTCCACCGAAAAGGACCCCACGACCACGTGTGTGTTGGTGACCCATTTTGGGTGGGTTTTCGTCTGACCACCACCCCGGTCGCGTTACGTCGCCCCTTTTGTTTTGGTTGCGCGTTGCGCGCCGTTTCGAGGTGGGCCGCGCGTGGCTTTCACTGCCACTGACTGTTATGAAATATTTCACTACACTGGCGAGCCCGAGCGGCGGGGCCCCCGGGGGGCCCCGAAATCCGGTCAGTCGGGGTGCGCGGCCGCATACCGTTTGCGCAATTGGGTGTGCGTGCGGCGATTCACGCTTCTTCCATGCGCGGGTTGTTGGAACTACTGGAAGCCACACAATTTGGTGCACGGAATGCACGAACCATATGGACCGGACAAGGCAGTACGGTGGACAGGAGCTGCACTACGCGATATCTGATGGCACAGAAGGCAAACTGCATCCAAATGACAACCGTACAGCGTACAGAAATAGTTCACAACTTTACCGAATTAAACCTTTGAAATATTCAATCATCCATGATGTTCGGCGTACGTTGTCCATGGCAAACCCCGAGGTTACGCAATCGCAATCGCATGATATGTTTGTGAAAATTTCAAAATTCGTCTACTTGGCCACATGAAGTTTGTGGCGTCGACTAGTTGGACCTAGACTTTAAATTAATGCGAGCGGTGTACTGCGAAATCGTTATTCTGAAGGAGCACTATCTGGTGAATGCGGCCAGTAGGGTACCAGAGATAGGTTTTTGACATGTTTAGAAATCAGTTCATTATGTCTACAGACCGTTTCATTATGTCTAAGCACGATTTTAAATGAACGCCAAAAATTCAAATTACAAGTAGACTCAATTTTGTTTCCAGTTTTTAACACTCTGCTATCTTACTTAACAGTACGTTTTTACAAAATTACATTCCTGTTAATCGTATGCTAACGATCGAACTTTTGACCGATGCATTAGCTTTTGTACAGAGCGATTTCCAATCATTGTGGGCATTTTCTTCCAATCTTTGGCGAATATTTCAATGGGGTTTGGTTGGCTTTACATGTTTTCTCAAGTATGCCTTGGTAAGTGCCCAAAGACGGATGCACTTTTCTAGTTGGCTTAAACGCACATGACTTTTTGGTCCAAAATTTTATCCACCGGACCCGCCTAGATTTCATTTTATCCTAAAAGCTGCTTTCTTCTTTGAATTTCCTTGTTGCGTTTCGAACCACTCCAATGCTTATTTTTCCCTGTTTTGCCAACTGACTCAGTGATATGTTGGGAATAGTGCACCATTTGTGCAAAAACTGTTTGCGCTCCTGTGAAAAATGCTTCGCATTTTCACAAAAATTAAGGAAACCTGTACGTATGATACACCATTTTTTTGCGTTGAAGTGTATACTATATAAATATGCTGAAAAAGACACTTTAAACGTCATGTGGAGAGAGTAGTGATCTATCAAAATCGTGCTTAGACAAAATGAAACGGTCTATATTATCGCATTATGATCGTTTTATGGTCAAAGCTGGCTTCAAACGTATTAATTGTGGTCGATAGCGTTGGCCATCAATAATTTCATTAGCTTTTCCAAGCTCATAGTACACGACACCTTTCATATCCCACCATATATGCATAGCGCAACCTTTACACAGTGAATATTTCACTGTAGGGACGATAGACCTGGTTCTAAAAAGATGTTGTTTACACTTTAACCAAAAACCACTACGCTGCGTTAGAGCGACAATAACAGTACTATTACTGTTACTAGAGAATACTATTCTATTGATGGTTTCGAGCCGCGAATCTCACTTTTTTCGTTTCTCTTGCACGTTGCTGCCGTTACTATCGGCGGCGCCACGTGCTCCATCCTTCCATTCCAGGAACTGGACGTCATCACGCTAATAAACTCCGAAGACCAGCAAATCAACGAGCGCAACAAACGCACGATCGGCATCCTGCGCGAGCTGTTCCCATCGATCTCTCAGGTATGAAGGCAGCGGGCGTTGCCGCGGGCGAAGAATAATCAGCGAGCTCACGCACTGGAAGTTGCTGGAACGATTATGTGTGTGCGCGCGCGCGCGTGTGTGTGCGGCTCAGAAAGCATTCAGTAACGGATCTGGGCGCGTGTTAGGCGAGTTAGGGAGTTAGGGCCGACTTGCCAGAGCCACCATGTGTTTTAGCACACACACGCGCACACGCAAACCCCTTTGCAATCCCGTTTGAGTTTGTGTTTGAGTAGTCGAAAGTCGGCATAGTAAGCGAGCACCCTCTAGACGACCCTCAACCCCCGGTGACTCCTAGTAAATCACCTTCACCGCCATCGCCGCCATCATCCTATCATCATCGCTATCTGATACCTGGTTAGCATAACCAATCATTTCTTGCCACCACCCACCCACCACCTCAGCCACCACCAGTACCACCCACCCCAACTCCGATATCGGCCGTCGCCATTTACGCACATTTCCACCCGTTCATTCGCCATTCGCCATTCGCCGTATGTTCCGTTTCGCTCCGTACGCATCATCTCAGACCACAAGACCTGGGCCATCGTCTCCATCCCCTGCACGACACTAATGTCGCCATCCTGCCGCCATCAGACACACACACACCGTGGTAGTAGTGGTAGCAGTAGTAGAAGTAGTAGTAGACGCACGCCGACGCAACGGACCCACCACCAACGGCACCAGGCGCCAATTCATGACATATTTGTTAGGCGATCCCCCGGCACACCGGATCGTGTCCCCTTCACGGCTCTCGTTTACCATTCACTTACTCCGCGGTGGGTTTCCTGATTGCAGTCAGGAGTCAACAGTGTCTGCGTATCAGTGACAGTCTTTCGTCGGGAACCTTACATAGGGGTGGCGGCTCCTTCTTCGTTTTTGAAGAAAACTGGGCCGCCAGACCAAAATCCGCACCGAACAATCACTCGTTGGCGGCTGGGTGCATTGGCTTCTCTTGCACGATCTTGTGTTGACACAACTAGCGAAGTGGAAATGATCTTTTCAAATTCCCTTTTTTTGTTGAGCTGAAGACTCACCAGCACGCTTGGAAATAAGTTTTTAATGCTTCGTTTCGTAAATGTCAAAATTTTTACTCGAATTTTCAGAATTTTTGGAATTAATGTTTGACGTTTTAAAAGTCAAAGTTTAATGTCTACAATTTCCAGAATGAAGTTTAACGTTTTAAAAGTTGAGTAACCGGTAGATTGAACTCAAAACTCTTGCCTGATGCCTGATATACATTGCAATGGAACCGCTCATGTCATGTCAGGCCAATGTTGGAATCGACCAACGAGTCGATGATCGCCGGCAAACAGCAAACTAACAAAACTAAACTGCGCCGCTGTGTGAGCCGTGTTACGGTGGCGGCCAGCCTTGCGATGGCGCGGAGGGTGAACAAGGAAGCGATCGTAACGCTTCCTTGAGTGTCCTCGATGGCCGGCCGGCCGGGGCCGGGTGTTTCGTCTGTGGTTAGAGATTGTTCAAAACGCACGGCACGGCACAGCGCCGCAGCGCGATCTGCAGCAGTTTGAATGTATTTCCGCGTGTCGGCTGGCTTGCGTCTCGTTTCGTCACTCGTTTGCACGGATTGCCTTTCTCCCACGAACTGCTGCACGATGTGGCTCGTTCGCCTTCAAACCACAAAACTGGTGTCGTATGTCGGGGAACTGAAGGCCCCGTGGAGATTCCTGGAGCCGAAACAGAGCGCACATCCTCAACCGCCGCATAGCTCGCTCTCTCTCTCGTTCTCCCTTTTCCTCGGCCCCCGCCGGCCCCCCCCCCCCCTCCCTCTCTTTGTGGCTCACCCCCGCTTGCTCTGCTCATCTGAGGGCCTCCGAGCTCCTAGCGGTCTATTGAAGAAACGCGCAAGAATTGGAGCGAACAGAAGCAAGCTGTTTTCACGGCATTGTGCTCCGTTGCTGGGGTTTCTCTGAGTGCTCCGAGTCACGGTGCGACCCTGAAAGCGACCTTCGCGGGCGACATTTCCCAGTTCATGGCCAGTTCCACGAACTAACGGAGTTCGCAACCGGATCTTACACTGCGACTGAGCCCCAGCAGACCAGGTGAACGGCGCTACTGCGGTGTGCTGAGGTCCGACCGAGACCCGAAGAGAAGACGTACGGCCCCGGACGCGACGACTCCTTCTCCAAAATCTCGACGATCCGACCTCCATCAGTCATTCCGTACCACCGACCACCAGTCATCCAGTCCCGTGGGCCCGTGAGGGCACCGTATCGTATCATCATCCGGCTGTGCCGACTCCACCGTATGTCAGACTAACCTCTCGGTACATCGGTACGCGCCGGTCCGCATGACCATACCTAAAAATAAACCAACCAAAAACCATCAAAACCATTTCGCCAACGCCATCAACAACGCCATCAAGAACGCCGAAGAGCATCCGTTATCAGTTATCCTTCTCGCCTCCACCTCCACACACCTCCAGTCCAGTCAGCCACCAGCCATTTCACTCCAGATCGCCAAAACTCCGCCAGCTGGCGCAGTCGTGAGTTGTAGCGTGTCTCGAAAGGGGGCTCGAGGGCTCGCATAAAAACTGGAGAGGTACCGTGATTGCCCTGGGACGCGTGGGGGAGGGCAGCCGCGGGGGTCTAAGGTCTCGAGTCGAGTCGAGTCTCGTTGTTGTTGGCTATTAATACACGTTCCACACGAACCGCCCCCGTGCGACGACTCCGCAGATTCTGGATCAGAAAATTCAGATGATCACCTCGTACCTGTTCCGCACGATCGGCCCGATTCTGCTGCGGAGCGGTCTCGGTCTGGGCGGTGGCGGCGCCGGCGGCGGCGGCGGTGACAGTAACCGCGGCAGCTCC
The DNA here is from genome assembly GCF_943735745.2 of Anopheles bellator. Taxonomy (NCBI): domain Eukaryota; kingdom Metazoa; phylum Arthropoda; class Insecta; order Diptera; family Culicidae; genus Anopheles; species Anopheles bellator. The sequence continues at coordinate 7,430,952 of NC_071287.1, read as the reverse complement.
GGCGATGACGACGACGACGATTTCGATTTCGACGACGACGATGACAGTAGCAGCAGCAGCAGCGACACCAAGAAGCCATCGTCCGGCGGCGGCGGCGGCAGCAGTGGACCGAAGGTGAGCATCTCGCTGCCCACGTTCCCACCGTCCACTGGACTGGACGACGCCGACGACGACGGTAGCAGCAGCAAGGGCGCAAGTAGCACTGCCGCGACCACGACCATCAGCGGCACCAGCGAGCCGGAACTGGACCTGGGCGCCGATGGACCGGACGACCGGAACGAGGTGCGCAAGCGCGCTACCTCAAGCTCCCGTCCGGCGGCGACGGCAGCGACGGTGATGACGACGGCGGATGGCAGCGAGCGGATCGATCTGCTGGCCGACCTGAGCCAGTTCGACCTGCTGAGCACCGGAGTGCCGCCAACGACTGTTGCGGCCACTATGACCACCACCAGCGAATCGAAGTCCAACCTGGTATGAGAGACGCAGAGAGTGATCGCGTGAGGTCACCTGGCGTGTAGAGGGCGCGCCTGCGCCCCAGGAACCTCATCCTTCCGATAGCGCCTCCGTAGACCTTCATTTTCCATGTAGGCGGAGAAGATACGTAGAACCCCCAACCGGAATGGACCAGCATTCTGCCTTTCTCTCTGTCTCTCTCTCTCTCTACACATAAATCTGTCTTCTTCTGTCATCACCTTCCGCTCCTGGAGCTTCTCGGGATCTTAGCTTCGGTTACTTTCTTTTCCGGTTGATTCCTGAGGCCTTTCTTTGAGCGGGCTCTCTCTATTAGGCGCTCTGACTTACGGGTGTAGTAGCTCGCGCGGCGAACAGCAGTAGCGGCCTCGAGCGTGAACGCCGTCCAAAAAGGGACGGGTCCCGCGCGTGGTAGGCACGAGGTAGCGGCGATGGAGTGATCGTCACATAGGCCATTACGCGAAGAGGGAAACATGATCAATAGGTGTAGGTCTGAATTCGCTGGACACCCCCGGGAGACACTGATGTAGCTAGTGTCGACAGTACTAATCAGGGGATTCATGATGGGGATGGCCGATAAAGGGCGAAAGAAAGCGAAGAGCATTCGGTGGCATCTCTCTCTCTCTCTTGCTTTCTCTTATTCGCTCGTGCTCCCTTTCTCTTCGCTCGTTCTCCATTTTCCTACTTCCCTCTTTTTCTCTCTCTTCTCCCTCTCTCTCTCTCTGTAGCTCTTTTTCCTTGTTTGCCACAAATAGTGGGGGCCTTTTCACTGCTCTCTACTTAATAGTACTATCCACTCTGTTGCACATGTCACACTCTCTCTCTTTCTCCCTCTCTCTCTCTCTCTCTTGTCGCTTCGTCTGTTCTGGGAGCTTTCACCTTCTCATTATCAGTTTCCCTCTCTCGCTCTGTCTCTCTCTCTCTCTCTCTCTCTCTCTCTCTCTTTTCATCTCTCTCAATCTTTGGTTCCGCCGTAGCTTTGTTGTTAGTTTCCTGCCGTGTTGTAACTTATGCGAGCTTCGAACATCGGCTATGATCCGTTTTCTTAAGCCTTCATCTTGCATCAGTCGGTGTGTGTGTATGTGAGTTGGCCTTGTTCGGCCCTGTTTGAGTGTTCTGTTTTCAGGGGGTTTTGGGGAGCTTGACCGTTTCCGACTCGCTCGCATCATGTTCGCCTCATCGGGAGCACCTGTCTATCTCGATCCCACCCCAACGCATTCTAATCATCCATTCTGCATTCTATGCGAGCTCTGTCTCCCTCCCTATCTCTATCTCTCTCGCGTCTGGAATCATCTCCGTAGCCTCGTTATCATCTCGTAGCGTTATCATCATTCATCTCTTCCGCTCTCTGTCTGTCTCTCTCAGTGGTCGTTTCTGCCTTGCGTGCGACTACGCGGTACGTTCTCCAGTTCATCCTCCGTGTACTGGCACGGGCTCATGCCATCACCCGTGTGAAGTGGTTCGGCTAAGTTCGGCACTCCCACCTCACATCCTAACCCCGATTCCCTTACCCAACTTTACCACCCATCAACTTTCGAACCTAAAACCCATCCTTCAGTAGCGCCTTTAGGGTCGCCATAGGTGCGGCATATTACACTAAACGGTTACTAAACTAGCGCCGATGGCTACCGGAGCCCCAGTAGTCAGCAGCCATCGCCATCACTCATCTCGCGTAGTAGCGTAGTAGCAGTAGTAGCTAGTAGTAGCTTGGAAACCATTCGGCGGGCACCTCAGGCGTTGGGCCACCGCGTTTGCTCGATGAAACCTACAACAGAGACAAGCAAATCAGTAGTGGCCGGCGTTGGGCCAACTTCCGCGCCAACTTACACCGCGTGAACTGACAGTGACTGTCAACGCCCGAGGTGTGTATCATCATTAACGCTTTTCATCTCTCCATCTCTTCCATCTCCGTGCGTGCGGTTTCGTCGCGCGCGCTCCTTTCCATCGTGTTGTTGCGTGTTATGCGTGCGTGTTCGTTCGTGTGTGTTTTGGCTGGCTGTGCGTTCTTGTGCATGCGTGGGCCCAACATCGCTCATCCCAACAACGCTTGCTCTGTTCTGATGGGGCGTTACTCCGGAACTCCTGGAACGAAACAACGACGACAACATCAATAATAACACAACTCTGCAACGACCACTGCAATCCTGGATACGCTCACGCGTGCTGCAGATCACCACCAGCGAGGACGCCAATACGCTCGACACACTGGACCTGGCCGGCCTGAGTGATACGCTGAACGCGATCCGGCGAGCGCGTGCCACCGAGGAGAAGGCGGCTGTCTCCGGCGACCAAAACGCTGCCGAGTCGTCCGCCAACAGCTCGAGTCTGGACGAGCTGACCCTCGACTCCGAGGGTACCGATGAGGACCGCAACAAAAGGTACGGTTGATCAGCTATCGTAACTGATCTCTAATCTCCCCATCTCAATCTCTCCATCTCTGTCTGTCTCACACAGATTCCTGTCCTTCGGTGGCAGCAGCGGAGGCGGCGGTGGTTCAGGCAACTTCCTGTTCGACATCATCCGCGTAAGTACCCGTGTGTGAGGGCTCTGTGATCTCGAGGCTCTCCGCTCAAGGGACCCGCTGACAAGGGTGCCCTGACCCCTGATCTCTTTAGAAAACCCACCTCCCCCCACCCCCACCTACCACCCCTCTCCAACCCACTGCCCACCCGGGTGCGCTAGAGCGGAGTGGAGCTTGCGTGGTCCCTGTGGCGTGTGGCAGCTGTATAGAGAGGAAAGCAACCGCTACGCAACCGGGACACTGACTGACTGATTACTACTAATTTTACTTCTTTACTTTTACAATCTTGTGCACACATACACATACACACACACACACACTCCTCAACCTAATCCCTCCCAACCTCTCACTCTCACCACTTCGTCGCTGCGCTGAGAATCGTCTGAAGAAACCTTTGACTAAAGACGGCCCAGGCCTCGGGGAGGGCATGGCAATGGCACACTCAATTGGCCGGCTAAAAAGTAGAAACCGCAACCTCGTTCTAACACACCTTTCCCAAAGTTCTGAAAGCGTATAGCGCGTCCCATTTCGTAAATGCCAAAGTTTTTGCTAAATGTTTACCATTTTCAGAATTGAGTTCTGGGGAGAGCGGGAAACGTTTTAAAAGACACTTGATGGATCACCCTATCGAATCAAAACATGCTTGATCCTGTAAACACTTCATTGACGTGACACTACATCCCTTAGGATAGATTTGCACCGGAAACATAGCATTGAGTGTGACATTGTTCTAGGCACATTACCATTGACACCTCCCCAAGAATCCGCTCCAGGTTCGTTCCGGAGGACCTGAGCCTGAGGTTGTTGCCCGAGCACCCCTATGCGACCAATTTTGCTCGGGGCAAAGAGAGAAACAGAGAGAGAGAGAGAGAGCGACAGAGAAAGAAAGAGAACAAATGAGAGCAAAAGTGATGCCAGTGTACTAAGATATGTGTATGGTAATGGTGTCGCCTTCGATCGCTGGCCGCAGATCGCTCACGGTAGCTACTTAAGCACTGTTTTGATTTTTTGTTGTTATTATACTTATAGAGACTTTGAGCTTGAAGCTTCTTTCTTCTCTTAAAGCACTGTTTGGGAGAGCTCGCCCCAACACTGCCTTAATGACTCGCTCCAACTCCCTACTCCGGACTTTATCCGGAATCGATACCAAATAACTAACAAGCCGCAAGTTCTTGTGACCAAGCGTGACCTCGGACCCTTGCAAATGGGCTAAAGATATCTACCTCATTCCGGCTCCTTTTTCCTCGCTCTCTCTCCCCCTCTATCCCTCTCTCTCTCTCTCTTTCTCTCTCTTTCTTTCCCTTTTTGTTTATCTTTTTTTTTCTTTTGCTTGTCCCATGGTCCCTCTTCTTTTCTCTCTCTCTCTCTCTCTCTCTCCCTCTCTCTCTTTCTCTCTATCTATATATATAAATCTCTCTCCTTCTCTCTTTCTCTCTCTCGCACACAACGAAATGCTAAACTATCAAATCGACCCGAAAATCACTAATAAAAAAAAACGTCCACCAAATTAAAACGAACAGCGGGCAGCGGATCGCGCCGCGCGTGCCGCTGGAACCGTTTATCGGGTTGTCGCCGGCACCGAATCACTGACGACCGCTCTCGAGACCGACAACAGTAAAGACGATGGACATTCCACTACTTCCCACTCTGCCACCTCTCATAGCCACTCTTCGGTAATTAGACTCAATTCAATTGAACTCAGCAGCCCCAAACAGTGCTCGAAACAAGATCCGCCCCCAACCCTCACCCCCCAAACTCCTGCCCCTCAATGATCCATCGGTCCCTCTTCCTTCCTGTCCCATCTCTTTCCTTCCTTAGCACAGTGTTTCCTCACAGAGGTCTCTCTCTCACCCTCTGTCTTCTTTTTCTTTTCACCTCTCTCATTCTATCTCACTATCTGTGTTATTCTTCCTGTAGTATCACTACTACCGCCTGTTCTGGCTTCTTCTACTACTACCACTACTATTTCTACTACTATTATCTTGAGAGCAAGCGTTACTAACTCACAAAACCTTTGCAAAACGTAACATGCCAAGGTCAGAGGAGCTGGGTTTCAGTTTTACTTGGGACTGCTCCAACTCAATCGCATACTCGTATTGTACATAGTACCTCAGGATTCCTACCAGTCTTCTTTAATCTTAGAAGAACGGACCGGGCCGTATTTACCTTCCTACCAGTCGTAAGGTGTACATTTTCCAAAAATCGTCAAGATCAAGGCGCACGTTAGAAAAACTTTGATCCCACCTACTCTGAGTGCCAGCCCGTGTTAAACTCAACAGTCCATTTGAACGGTCGACGGAAGAGCCTAAACATGCAGTTCCACAAATACCGTGTGTTTAGGAATTTTTTACTACGTCTATTAGTCATTTTATCTACATCACCTACATCTAGAGGGTCAGACCCGATTAAAGTCGCCCCGTATAATGCATCTGAAATTTGCTGTTAGATAGCTTCCGATTTGCTCAACAATTACATTCCGATTCCGTTTCTTACCAAAAAATTGAAACAAAACGAAATACTCATTAATGTGTCGTGTCTACTGCCTAAACTCTTTCCGTGGTCTCTCGCTCACTCGCTGTCTCCCGCTTTGTCCCTGCCTTAGACACAACTGCGAAGCACTTCAAGTTTCTCCCATAATCAACGAGGCACCGTACTAATTACTAAAGTAGCTGATTGCTTGATTCTTACTCTCTTTTCGCTTCGTTGCCTAAGCAAGCATCCCTGCCCCCAATCCTCACTTGTGCATCGAGCAACTCCCCCAAACCACGCACTCCCGCTCCCTCAACCCACATCCCACACAGACATCCTCCAGGCTCTGTCCACCTTCTATACCAAAGATAAACCGACGTACCGAGGCGATTTGATTGCAGCTCGCGACAAGAACGCGCCATTCAAACGAACGTAGAACGTAATCGAGCGTGACGGTGTGACTGATCACATAGGAACAGACCGTTCACGGCGGTAGAAATCAAGTCGCAGCTGCTCACACAAGAACTAGATCCGCCGTGTTCCGCCCATGTGCGCCAACTTCCATATTGCAACTGATTCCTTTTGAAAACGAGAGTCAAAACAACAATACCATTATCTACCGTTCTACTAGCCGCACGCAAAATTGAATGGGCAAACCGTGAAGTGGGTGGAGGGTTGGGAAAGGGGGGAACGAAGGGTGTGCAATCTTCCTTATTCTATTTGGCACTTCTTGCTTTTTCGACCAATGTACATTTTGTTTCAATTTCGTCTCTAATGTGTTCGCGTTGCTTTGATCTATGATTTGCGCACCTTGTGTATGTTTCGGGTTTCTGAAACATCTTCCCCGCTTTCTCTCTCCCTCCCTCTCTCTCTCTCTTTCTCCTTTCTTCTTCTTCTTATTCCTTGTACCTTCTTTTAATTAGTTCAGTTTCAGGTATACTTAACTTTGCTGTACGTAGATTTATATACTTTTCATGTTTCCTCCGTGCCACACAAGTAAGCTGCGCACACGGTGCCGCGTTTCCTGATTGCCACCTACTAACCGTGTCTACTATGAGCTAGAGCTCAAACCAGAATGAGTAACAATAGCCCATGACGCACGTGAACCCTGCGGCCAGAATCCTCTTTTCAAGTGTCCACCATGGCCGGCATGTAGCTTCTTGGGTTGTTTCTGTACTTTACTTGATCTGTGTACTCCATTGTGTAACAACTTCCTTTCTCGTTATCTCGCTCTCGATCCCTCTCTAACTCTCTCTCTCTCTCTCTCTCTCTTTCTTTCTGTTTTTTTTTCTTTTGTGCATACACATCTGTATATTGTATCACTCTTTCTATCTGTCCCTTTTCTGTTTCTTGTTTGGCACGCTCTTGTTTGGTAACGTTTCTAAATGTGACTCCTGATGGATCCCTTTTGTTTTCTTCCATGTCTTCCGTCACACGTTTGCAGCTTGTGTCGGGCAGCTCGGGCACGGAACAGAGCGACGAGAAAGCCCACTCCCCGGACGATCACGACCTCGGCAAGGGTGACGGCTACACCGAAGGCATCCCCGGACCGGTGACGCGCCTGTTCGTGCTGGCAAACCGCGGTCTGTCTAACCTCATTCAGGATCTGATTCTGGTAAGTGATGCCCGATCCAGCCTTTGGCAATGCCCCGCTAGCATGACACACTCCACCGCCATCATCTAGTTCCTAAATAAGCAGAGCAGCAGTTCCTACTAGTATTTCAACCAACACGTAGACACACACACTCACACACATTTGTATCGTACCATTTATCAATTCCTTTCCATTTGTCATCTTTCTTCCACAGCGAATCGCACAAACCAGTGAACGAGTGGTTAACTTCAAAGCACGTCTAATCACGTCACTAATCTAAGCGTATATAAAATGTGTTTGTGCGTGAATGGTTATTTGTGCGCGTGTGAATGAGCGGACGTGAATACGTGCGCACGTATGTCTGTGTGTGTGTGTGTGCACGGCATATAAATTGCCTATCTGCGTCCTATCGACTACCACCTTTCCGTCCCATTCCTTCCGGCCCACCGGCAGCTCCGCGCATCCTCTCCACTTTCTATCTCTCTCAGTGAGCTGCTCAAGTCAAGAATGCAAGTCCCCAACTCTTCACAACAACCTATCACGAAAACGGCATCCAACATCTTCCATCTGTCAGCCTCGGAGTGAGCGGCCTCGTTCGACGCCACTGAACATCCTAAAATGTAGAAAAACAATAGCATTAGAAAGGCAAGGCGCAAGCTCATATACAACACATACGGCTCATCCTACTTGGAATACTCCTCAACACGCTGTCCTGTCACCGATGCTCGTGCACGCACATTAGTTAGAAACCCTTCCGTTCACTTATGCCACTTCGCGCCGGGAGCGCCGGGTCCGTGTCCGATGTCCCGCAATCTGTCGGCGACCTCAAATGTTGTCCCTGTCGCAGGGTTCGACGCCGTGTGACCTAAAGATTTTACCTCTTGTCCCGCGTCTCTGTGTGTGTTGAACTCATCTACAGTCGATTCTCATGGAGGCGAGCACGGCGGCCGTAGGGAGCATGAGATTCCAGCCACCGACTCTTCCGAACCTGCCGAACCTTGTGGACCTCGCTAACATCACCGCGCTGGTGCCAAACATGTTAGGACTCGGTGTACCGCTCAATAGCTTCAACGGAACGCGCGAGACCGCGAGCCTGCCCAATGTATTTTCGTCGGCGGGATCGCCTCCATTGGATTTGGGGGAAGCGCTTGGCGGCTTAATGGCAGGCTTCGCCGCCACCCCGTCAACCCCAACGCCTAAGACGGCTGCGATGAACGCAACCGCGGCTGCACAGCCGACCGTAGACGAACCGGTACGCATGTCGTTGCTTCCGTTTTCGTTATTCTGAGTTCCATTCCGCCATCTGATTCCACAAACTCCCAGAGGCGGAATACAGATCAACGGAGTACGCCGTCAGCAGAGCATGAAACGTCCGGACGGAGCGATGTGATGGGTTGACAACAGAATACGGTCTGCGGTTTGCGACCATGCGATAGCGTCTTAACTGTACTTAATGGCGAAAATGCGTATTTAAGGACGAACCGAGCCTCACTTCGTAGTTAATCGAAACCTTCGTAGGCTGCCATTACGAAACGAAACACGAAGAGAACCGAACCCGAACTACGAACTACTAAAACTATTACTGGGTACTACGCGTATTCATCAGAGGAACCATTTTGGGCCAGAAGCGGTAGAAATTGAGTCACGTCCAAACGCACTAGCTAGAGTCGGTAGTCCGCTGTAGACTCCGCTGCGGCACGTTGCATGGCTAGCCGCAACCGCGAGGTGTTTGATTTCGGTATTGTCTTTCAGACGTAGTTCCCGGAGGTTCACAATCCTCCACAGTCATGTATATTTGCTCAATTTCTCGACAACTCTCGAAGGTCTGTGTCACCGCTGGTATTTAACATTATCGTGCTAATGGCGGCTAGTTGATTCATGCTTTGCTCACCCTTCACTCGCATCACATCTTTTTTCATCATTCCTCTTTCTCTTTCTGTTTTCCTTTCTCTTTCTCTGCCTCTTTCTCTATCTTTTTCTCTTCCTTTTTATCTTTCTGTTTCAATTTCTCTTACTCTTCCACTCTCTCGTGTGGTCTGCTTCTTTCGTTCTTTCATAGCCGCTTTTCATGGTCTTTCCTTTCCGATATTTTCCGGTCACTGTCTGGTTTCGTGTCTATCTCTGTCAACGGTGGTTACTGTGTTGATCCATGAAGATGGTCACGTTGACGTTTTAATAATGACACATGTTTTCGCACGCAATTCGAAATCCACCGCGAACTCCTTGCTCCTTGATTCCTTGACACGTCCCAATCTGTCACCGTTTTGCATGATGGTTCTCCATCACGGTACACCCCGTGTGCAGTGGCACAGAGCCGGAACCGCCGGAACCACACATCGTATTAGCTAGATCAGAATGCGGCACCCCCGAGCTCTAATCCCCTGTCTCTCCCAGGCCCTCGGCAGCCAGTCCGAGTCGGCGGCATCCGATCTTCCGGACGAAACATACGGCAGTGGCGACGGGGCCCCCCTCGAAGATAAGGGCGATAAGGTGGAGGCGGCAACGATGGCCACAACGGTCTCGGTGGCGGCGACGAACAATGTCGAGCCGACGGAGCCAGCCGTAGCCCCGCAGCCGAAGCCAGCGACCGTAGGCAAGGGCGAAAGCCCAACCGATAAAGGCCCCAAGAAGCTCCAGAAGCAAGCTAAGCGCGCAAACGATGCTGAGTAAACAGGAAATCCTGAAATGACGTCCCCTTCCCTTTCAACCAGTTCCATACCGAAACCCTTCGACTCTACTGTTTTACGATTTCGCGGCTTTCACGAGCGCGGCTGCGACACTAAGGGACGCTTAACTCTTTTGTAAATAGTCGTCGGTTTCTATAGTCCTTTCATACTCTACTTCCTCTGCTGTGCTCTGTTTTCTACACTTGCTGTCACATTTTTGGTTTCTTTTTGTTCCACTTTCTTTCACTACGCCACTTTCTTCTCTTTCATCATTCCGTGTCTTTATGCACACCTATCTGCTATTCCGATATATCTTCTCTCTTCTGCAATAATGCAATTCTGTAATGTATTGGATGCCTATCGACGCTGTGTAGTTTAATTTTCCTGTTTCGCGTTTCCCCAATCGAATCTCGAATGCTTTTCCTGTGTCCGGTTTCTCTATCCGGCCCAACCCAATATTGTCTTAGCGAAAAGGAAAACAATAATTAAACAAACCAACAACTAATTAAACGCTTGGTCACGAAATGTTGTATGATATTAAGCACTGGCTCTCGGAATGACTATCAGTAAGGAGAATTATAATACTATTATGACGTTTTTTTATGTTTGATTATTATAATTTCTTGTTTTTAGGATGAAGGTGACACACTTTTATTTAAATGCGATTGTCTAGGTTTCCTCTCTCCCACTCTTCTCCAACAGTCATGCGCTAGTGGTTTAACATTCTGGTTACCCGTGTTCTTCCTTCGTGGAGCACCAACCTAGCGAACTCGATACCTAGGGGCGCACCAGACGTCTGGTTCCGCGTAGTGTGCGCTTCACTATTTTGTCCATATTATCGAGTGCTACTGCTGTTTGTAGTATTGTCACCACTGCTACTTCTACCATTTACCGCTACTACCGCTACTACTGCTACTACTACAACTACTACTATCTAATATCGCGTTCTTAGGCAGTCAAGTGATTTTGTTGTTATTACGGAAGGAAAAAGGCACATTTAAACAGGAAAAAAAAAACAAAGGAATACTATCAACTCTATATACTAGCGGGTATGTTTGTGAACGGCGGACAATCTTAGAGCTATGGAAAAATTAGGCAGACGAAAGTGAACAAATTTAATAAAACTGAATTATGTAAGAGCGACGCGTTTCGTAGTACATTCGATGATTGGCTATGATTTTTAACAGCTCGATCGCACCTATAATCGAAAGAACGCAGCAACGCTTCTAGCGCACCGCCGACGCCGACGACCAAGACACGCCGCAGCATCCGCCTACCCTCTTGGCCCTGCCATTTTATCGCCGAGGGGCTATCGCGAATGATAACGGGGAAGTGGACCGTAGCTGATGTACGCATTCGCTAAATAACATCTTGCGTGACAGAGAGCGCGCACGAGAGAGAGAAAAAGAAAGACGTTAGTTGAGTGCGTCAACACAACCAAGGCTGGCGAAAATTAAAAAGAATATGAATAAATTACAGTGAAAGATACCGTGTCGTGTCGGATCATCATTGTCGCAGTCACGCCACACACACTACCACCGGGCAGCACCACACTGATTGGATCCTCTATCAGCTGACGAGTGTGCCGTGGGGCGAATTTATAACGTTACGACGCCATTCGGAATGCCACTGCGTGTTCAGTGGCTGATTTTGCGGCTCAACGGCAGCAACTTCCTGCGATGTTCTCAAGTAAGTAGCACCGTAAGACGCCAAATCGTTCGAGCTCTGCTAAGTATCTGGCCCCTTCCTCAACACGCTGGCGTCGTATTGAAAACATCCATGCACATCCATACATACACCCGGCTGGGCAGAGGCGTTAGGGGAGTGGTCGGTGTCACGGCAGACCATGCTGTTGGCTGCTGGCCTCGGCGGTGTCACGGTACTGGCGGCTGGTGCCTGGCTGCTGAAGCGGCGACTCGATAACACACCACCACAGCGCTGGCAGGAGGCCGGCGTCCTCACCGACATCTACGTGTACCCCATCAAGTCGTGTGGTGCGATCGTGGTGCCGGCGATCGGATGCGCCGGCACCGGGCCCCAGCAAAATCTGCTGCGTGACCGCACGTTCGTGGTAACGACCGAGGAGGGCAAATTCGTGACGGCCCGGATGAAGCCGAAGATGGTGCTGGTGGTACCGCGATTCGACGACCGATGTGAAACGATGTTTCTGACCGCGCCCGGTATGCCGGAGCTGCGTATTGACGTGCGTCAGTGGGCATCCGGCGAGTCCGGCGGAAGCTCCAACAAGCAGGACGACCAGACACCGAAGGAGTGTATCGTGTGGGGCGAACCCGTCACTGTCGTCGACTGCGGGGAGGAGGTGGCCCGCTGGTTCTCGCGCTACCTCGTCGACCGCGACACGGGCTATCGGCTCCGGTACTATCCGCACGAGCACGCCCAGCGTCGCCGGCAGGGCAGCGACACGGGAGCCCTGCACGACGAGACGAGCTACATGCTATTCAACGAGGCGAGCGTGACCGACCTGAACCACCGGCTCGACAACAAGGTGGGCGCGCTACAGTTCCGCCCGAACTTCGTCGTCCGTGGCCCGAAAGCGTACGCCGAGGACCGGTGGCGCTGGGTGCGCATCGGCGAGGTCGTGTTCCGGTACCGCATTCCCTGCTTGCGCTGCGTGTTCACCACGATCGACCCCGAGACGGGCATCGCCGACCCGGCCAAGGAACCTCTGCGGACACTGAAGGAGTAAGTCGCCGTCGGGGTTATCACGCGTTCCGCTCCGGATGCTGTATGTTTTTCCTCTCTCTCGCTCTTCTGCAATACAGATACCGTCAGATTCCGGCCCTCGGTGAGTCACCGGCCTTCGGCATCCACCTGGGACTGCGAGGCGATGGGACCGTCAAGGTCGGCGATCCGGTGTACGTTGCGTAGTTGACGTCGCTGGACGGTTGAAACGGTCCCGCTGATAGTCGCCAACGTCGCCGATTTCTTTCGAGCCGATTTCTTTCTGTACTTTCTGATTGCTGCCCTGATTTTGGGTTTGGTTTGTTTTGTATCATTTTCACCATACGCGAGAAAACAAACCGCTTTAATAGACACAAATAAAAGTTATACAAACACACACGTACACGTACCCGCACGCACAAACGAACACTTTCGGCAGGGCAATACTGGCTGCGAAGATGACCACTGGCTGATCCAGCGCGGAGTGGGAGGTAGGTACAACGGTGGAACACGACTCCACTAGAGGCCGACATGGACAGCCTCACCGAGTGCGATCGTGCCGAGGGTCCGCACGCCCATCTGCGTACCGAGCACCGGTGTCGCGCCGAGGCCTGGCTTCGTGCGATACGCCCGGAGTGTGGTTAGTGGCTCCTGGTCCGGGCTCCTCTTACCCGTTTCCGGGCTTACGTTCGTAAACAGGCACCTGTACCAATGAATCCGAAAACCCCGATCCCCGATTAAACGACAAGTAAGGAATGGTGGCGAAGGTGGAGTAACGCAGTGGGGGGCGGTCATGTTTGCTGAACAAACTACGAGCGAGAGCAAGCTGTGGGGTTGGCGCCGAGAACAGATAGCACTAGATAACGCGGCGGGCATTGTCGGTGGCCGATAAGCGCCGCTGATAGACCGTCTTATGTTCGGCGACAACCATTTTCTCTCACAACGATGGGAAGGAGGGAGCGTAGAGGGAGAGGCGATTGGGTGCTTGGTCTTCAACCTTACCGGGTGCAAGGTTTCACGTTCCGGTAGATGGTGCTCCCAATGCGAACCCACTTCCAGTTATCCTCGGCGAACGCGGCCGGACCCTTCACGAGGATGTTGGCGCGAAACTGGAGTGCTGGCACCGATCGCTCCAGCCGCGAGTTGACATCTGCCACCGATGCCTCCGACACAAGCATGTAGCTGGTCGCGTCGTGCAGGGCGCCCGAGTCACGGGCCGTCAGTAGCGCGTGGATACGGTTGTTCGGGCGCACCGGGCGCGTCGGCGAGTCATGTGGGTAGAGCACCAACCGCAGGCCAAAGTCTTCGCTGAGCAGAAAGCGCGACAACCAGCGGGCAACCTCCTCACCACAGTCAATGGTGCTGACTGGCTGGTCCCAAACGGAGGCGGTTCCGATCGCCTGGCCACCCTCGAGCAAGCGCCGTACCTCGACGACGATATCCAGCATGCCGGGTGCCGACAGGGTCATCTGCTCGTAGTCAGCATCGAAGGCGGGCTGCACCAACACCATCGTTGGGTGGGAACGGCCGGTAATAAACGTACCGTCGCCGCTGCGCACCACCATGAAGGTGCGGTCGCGCAACAATCCGACCGCCGGTCCGATGTCCGTGCAATCGAACTGACGCACCCGTACCGCTCCGCACGACTTGATCGGATAGATCCAAAGGTCGGACACTTCGCCCACCCGCTGCCACTCGCGCGGTGGCCGGTTAGCTGCCCGGTACTGTAGCAGGCGGTACACGCCGTACCCAGCGGCCACTGTCAGGCAGGCACCGACCGCTACGCATACTGCACGACGCACCGGGGCCCAGCTAGGCCCATCGCTTTCCAGCAACTCTGCGCGAAAACAACGGGGAATGGAAGATGTAATAGAACGTCCGATGGTTGTGTCGGTTGCCGAACTACTTACTCGATAGCATCTCCTGCGACGACCCGTCCGTCACACGGTGGTGCCTGAAAGTGAGCGGTATCGAGCAGAAATCTATCATTAATAACTTTGCCACTTAGACGGTGTTGAGATGATTGAACTGTTTCGTTCCGGGCCACAAGAAGACCGAAAGTATGGCGGCAGCATCATCAACACCACACCACCACCAACACAGCAAACGACAACTATCAGCCGAGGACCGGTTGTATGCCTGCTGATAACCCGGTTCCCTCCGCCAACCAGCGGCGCTAATGCTTGATAAGGCGATCTCGGGGTAGGTCTCCCTCGGCGCGGCTCACCTGGCAGTTGGCCGAAACCGTGCTAGCCGCGGCCGCGTTAATCAGCGATTTTTGGCAGTGTGTGATGATAATTAGTTCTGCGTACGGGACTTATCCCACGCTTTGATGCTGGGCATTAGACGTCGTTAACGCGGCCGAGCATAACAACTAAGGAATGAAAGAAAGAATGCACTCCTGCAGTTCGATATATTGCTATATCTTAACGCGTTCACAAACTGTGCGGCCTTTGCTGTACACCCCGTTCATGAGGGGAAAAACATTAATTTTTTGACGCTGTTCCTTTCTGACGCTTGTTTACATACTGCGTGCGTTTTGACACAATGTATACAAAAATAACTGTCACTTTGTGTGCAGCCAAGTCAAAAGCCAAGACATGCACCAATCTTGCCTGGCTAATGCTGTCAGAAGCAGTTGTTTACATTCGTATTTGTTATTGTATGGATTCCGCTGGCACTAATTGAGCTTCATTTCATCCACGCGAGGTGTGATGGTGGTGGTAAGAAACTGTCATTATGCATGACTGTGTTTCATTGTTCGGGCTGCGAAAGAACGCAAAAGTTCCTCGCAGAAGAAAGCAGTTTAGTGTGTGATCGGATTCATCGCCTTCCTTGCTCATCTTGAACGAGCAAAACATAAGTACCGATAGAAACAAACGTACCCGATACAATGCCGATTTTGTACAGTGTGATTGCCCGAGGGCTAACGGTGCTGGCTAAATATGCGGAGTGTGTTGGAAATTTTACCGAGGTAACCGAGCAAGTGATTGCTCGGGTTGAATCCCAGAACCATAAGCTCACTTATCTGCACGGCAACTACCTGATACACTACATCTGGGAAAACCAGCTCATCTACATGTGCATCACGGACGACGTAAGTGGGGTAACCAGGGAAAGATGAATCCGTACTCGTTCTGAAAATGAAACCCCCCGCTCTTCCACCCCTTGTCCGACAACCGGCAGACATTCGAACGCTCGCGGGCGTTCCTCTTTCTACAGGAAATCAAACAACAATTCAACATGAAGTACGGCCTGACTGTAGCTACCGCAATCGAGTACGCAATGAATACGGAGTTTTCGCGTACTCTTGCGTCGCTGATGCAGCGCTACAGCGAGGGAAACCACAACGATGCGATCGGGCGCGTGAACGACCAGATCGGCGAACTGCGGGACATTATGGTGAAGAACATCGAGCATGTGACCAATCGGGGCGAACGCCTTGAGCTGCTGATTAATCAGACCGAGAATCTGCGGAACAATGTAAGTGAGCGTCGTAGCATCTTGCAATCGCTTTCGGTTCGTGTTCTATTTGCCTCTAATTCACGTTTCTCTTTTTCATGGTCACCGTTGTGCCGAACCTTGCAGTCCGTGTCGTTTCGACAAACGTCGCGAAGTCTCGCGCGCGCCATGTTCTGGCGTAGTGTCCGTCTCTATTTGCTGATTGGGGGCATTTTGATGTTTGTAATCTATGTCATCATCAGCATGGCATGTGGTGGGCTGCTGTGGCAAACCTGCCTCGGGTCCTCCACAGAACCTGCCAACTGAGCGGGCATAAATAGGTAGGAACATTTACCCTGTTACGTTGAACCTGCACTCTGATAAGTCGTTTGTGATGACTGTGTTTTGGAAATGTTAATCTCCCATTCCTGTTTTTAATCATTTGTCTCTCGGTCCATCGTTGAAGTCCTTCCGGATTCCTGCAATCTCTTGGTATGATTGCTTTATTTGATTTCTCATTTTAAGCAATGCCATTATGTTATTCATGCTCCAAATTGGAACCGCAGTACGTGCATTCCATTTAAATCGCCTTAAACATCATCAAGGACTTCGATTTTATTTAGAAAACTAAGTTTTAGATAAAAGTGCCCACAAGGACAAAATCAATTCAATAAACGTGTAGATCACTGATCCGTCGCTTGCAATGACGAGCTGCGGGGTTCGTTCGTAGATCATACGTCTACACTGTACGAATCAAGCGGTTTCTATGCGGAAGGGGTCAGTTCGTACCCTGACAGTGCATCTACATGAATACGAAAGTTTTAATTGTTTGGGGCACTGTCCGTTTTAAGAGGTAACATATCCTAGATCTGGTTCAACAGATGATCAGACAAACTCGGCTAAGCGCTTTGTGGTTCGGAAGTCTGTTTGAGTCTTCGTTACGTTTGTATCGTACCTTGACGAATCGTTCGGTCCGTTCTCACACCTTTCAGGACCAAATGAATGTCAGTTACACAATTGTGCCGTTGATACGATTCTCCGAGTACCTTTATTTTAAAGCTAGCCTACATACATTCTAAGCCTTGTGAATTATTTTGTTTCAATACTGAGCTATCATAAGTTTATCCAAAACATCTAGTACTGTGCCAAAATTGTATATCATATATATACACCCAAAAACAAACGGCAAACAGTTTTCTTTGATTATCGTTGTGTGGTGCATTATGAATACTTTCAACAAACCAATTCGACAAAGTATATCATTTGAGTGTTATACGTCGTCTGCGTAATGTCTCCGTAATATTGACCCGATTTTTGGAAAGCCCATTCTTGGAAGATCATTCGTGGAAGGTTTTTCATCGCATTATCGTGACCATTTCGTAATCGTTTCGCCACAAACTCGACCCATGCCGTTCCGTAAGCATCGTATTTGCCTGACTTAGTGTATTGTGAAATCTGGCTATTAGCTAAACTCAAGAGCTAAACACGAGGACAGCTGTTACAGTCAATAGTTAAGAAAGGAGTCGAAATGAAGAATGTATTGAATGCTATTCCTAAAAGAACTTTTCAGACCGTTTCGAAAATTGGACCAAATGTAGACATATTATACATATGCAGAGAGATTTATTTTATTAATGATGACATAAGTTTAAAAGAATAAACAAACAATTTTTGAGTTATAAAGGGATTCCGGATATATTTTGGCCACAGTACTACGGATCCGATTCCGATCACAAAGGTGTCGCATTGTCGATGTCGATTTTAACACTATTGAAAAGAAAGCGGAATCCGAGAGCCTTGGTTTTGGGTTTGAAGATTCAAACGGAAAATTGCAGCGGCTGCAAAGCCTTGTTCTATCATCCATTTGCGGTAATACTCCATGCACGCCCTCATTACTGAACACGAAAAGAACAAGAAAAGAAAACTCAAAAACGGTGGGATGATGGGAAGATGTGACGATCCACTAGGTCCGATACCGCACGTTGGAGCGATATGATAAAGTGTAGAGTAAATAGTACCGTACATTAGAAGGTTGGTTTCTAAATGGTTTGCTATATATATTTTGATTGTGCGATAAGGAAACCCCGTGCGCTAAATCTCTACGTCGTCTAAAAACCAACACGGCAAAGTTACACATCAAAAGTCCCACTAATAACGATATTTTTCTTATTTCATTTACTTTTATAGAACGGATAGAGCCGTATTAGGAAGCAACATAAAGTTTTGCACTTAAGTTGATACACTCTCAACTGTCAGGGTTCGAACGACGACGTGTTTCGCAAGAAACCAACGCATCGGTGCAGCGCAGACGGATGATCTACGGACGAGCCACTAATAATAATGATAGGCGAGTAATAATGCAACATAAGCTTAGGAACAGGATCCGAGGGAACGAATATGCCTATATACATTCGTGCAGCGGATGCGGATAATATATATACACTTATATCTTTCAAGGAAACCGAGTTATTCAGAATGATGCTTTTTCTGTTATGTTTTGGTCGTGTTGTGGAGTCCCCATTAGCACATGTACATAACATATACATCCAAACATTGTGATCTATTATACCTTTCTGTGCATGAAATAAAACGATTTGAAATGTAATGCTTTTTTGTTGTATTCAGTTATGTAGGTTGTACGGCAAAAGCGATGGGTGGCATCACCAGACATCCCATCCATGAACCGCGTGCGTGTCCTTTGCACCTCTACTTGAAGGTAAAGCACCCACAGCAAGATCGTTATTCTAAGCGCGAATCATTTCCTGACGTCAGCCCTTCAGGATCTGAAGATAAAATAATCCCTTCTCTTCTGTTTCTCTGGGTAACAGATTACAATCCCTTTCCTGAAAGTTGTAGGATCAACCAGAACTTAGGTTTGCTATGAACTTTGGAGCGAGAAGAAGCTCGTGCAAATATTTCACTGTAATGGAGACAGCGCCCTCTAGGGGCGAATGGCGCAGGATGGACTTTTTCACAACACGTTTGCAAGTGAAACATTTCAACAATTGTGGATTGAAACCTTGCGTCCTTGACCTGTAGACCTGGATGGCAAACCCACACTGCCGTCCATTATTATAATTACACTTGAAATTAGTATGCAAAAAAGCTTTTCACGCGCTGCGTAAAATGCTACAGCACGATGCGAGTCGCACGAGCGATCCAACAACTGTTTCGTAATTCTTGGTGAACCGCTTCACGGATTCCCCCTGAATTCGGAAGTTGCAAAACAAAGGGTTTGTGTCACAAGTGGAAAAAATAACATATCAATAATTAATCATCCGCCGGGGGCAAAACATAAACCGCTTGTTTGGATGTGATGAACCTGCGAACAAAATTTTCGTTTGTCTTTAAGCCTGACCCCTGAGCTGTGTTACAAATCGTAATTTAGAATCCCCACAGTCTGTACGAAAAAGACGTAATTAGCTAGGCCACAATGTTGAAGCAACACTGGCAATGGGTGCAATGGGTAGCAACACTGGCTAAAACATAAAGACAATCGAAACGCATCTTCTTCTTCTCCACACCAGAGGCAATGTCTGTTGCTTTCTGTAACGGTGTGTTTTGAGGGGCGCGGAATCCATGGCCCCCAGCTGCTGCTGCTCTATCAGAGAGGGGCCGCCATCAATCAAAATAAAAACAAAACCCAGTGACCGATCCGCAGCTTTGGTGTTGCGAGAAAAGCATAAACGGAAACGTAGTTTTTCCACTACGTTGTGCACATACACACCAAAGACCGTGCCTGAGACACGGCGCGGTGGCGAAAGAGTCAGGACTACAACGGAGATGACTCACATCGACACACACACCCACACACATATGCACGCATCTGCTTTGTTTGGCGCCACGCCGTCGTCCGGGACATCTCACACACTCAAACGGGAGAAGGACAGCGATTAGTAACAACAAATACGGACCAACAGACAATCTGCTACTATTGCGAACTCTCTCTCTCTCTCTCCCTCTCTCTCTCTACAAGCCCCCCTTTTCTCTTTCTCCCTCTCTCTCTCTCCTCATCCTTGCTCTCTGGAGAGAGAGTCGCCCAAGGAGTGACTGTCGTCTTGTGTCCGGGCAGCATCCGAATGCTGCACGCACGCACAACGGAACAAAGTTCGCACTTTCAGTATTTTGCTCCCACTCTCTCTCTCTCTCTCGCTCTCTTTCGCACCGTACATTGTTTCATCGCTTGTCTCGTTTTGCGCGCGCACTGCTCGTCGTGCGTGTACTAAACTCTTCTGGATGCGCCCGTCAGCCCGTCAGCTATCTCTCTCTATCCTTTCTCTCTTTCTGTGCGTACGCGAGTCCTTTCCTTTTTTTTCGCCCACCCGCCTCTCGGGGAGGGTGGGTTGTGGGGCTGTTTTCCCGAGTGTTTTCGCACGGACGCATTCTGATGCAAACGCACGCTCCGGCACACGTTCCAGGCAGCGTTCTCGGCCACGCTACTCTCTCTCTCTCTCTCTCTCTCTCTCTCTCTCTCTCTCTCTCTCGCTCGCGTTGGCTTCGCTCTCTGTCTCTCTCGCTCGCTCGGTCGCTCACTTTCGCACTCGCTCGCCCGTGAGCTTGGTCGGTGATGGGGTTCCGTGGTCGCCAGGCGTCCTGTGCGGCTCACAGTATCAACGGCACCCTTCACCGGTGAAGAGTGTCAACAAATCGCGCCCCGCGGGTTGACGACGCGTCTCGGTATCCTCGTCCGGTTCCTATCGACAGGACATAGCGCGCATAACGACGCAGAGCATAAATTCGGCCCCCGGTGCTCCCAGAGTGCCCAGCATCGCGGCCCAACAGAGTGCGTGTTCTTTCGTGAGGTGATTTGTGATTTTTGTTACTATGTTCTATGTTTTGCTGGGATGTCCTTTGACCATCCCCGTACCCCCCCCATGCTCTCTACGCCACCCCCCAATTGGGTGGGGGGGCGCAGCAGACACACACTTCTGTGCTTTCTGCGCGAGTGAATCGCAAGTGCAAGTGTACTTGCAATACGTGTACGTGCGTGCGTGCGTGCGTGTCACACATAATTCCCCGGTGTTGGGGTGTTGCAGGGATGGGCGGCTGGGAGGCTGTGCTGTGTTGTGAGATACTCTCTACAATCAAAAGCTATTATGCTGGGTCACACGCGCGCTCGCGAGGCCAGACAGACCGTCAAACCATCGTCACCATCAATCAACCGGAACCGGAAGAGCGTGTTATCTGGTCCGCTCGGTCCGGTCCCGAAATCACAGCATCCGAGTAGCCCCAAAACCGATGGTTGTGTGCCTCTGTTTCTCTCTCCGGTCTTGATCGTCTTGATAAACTTCCTAAACAGTGATAATAACAACAACGGAATTTTCGAACGGAAAGCGAAAGTGCATTTGTGAGTGTGTGCTGTGTGCTATGTCCTTGCTATTTTTTTTTCTTTTGCGTTGCAAACGCTGAGGGTGAGAAATGGGTGAGAGAGAGCGAAAGAGAGAGAGCATCGAAAGGATGAAAAGGTAGTACGCAGGCATGCACTAGGATCTGCGGGATGCCTCCCAGGACAATGAGAGACAGAGAGAGGGAGGGAGGCAGGGAGAGAGAGAGAGAGGTGGGAGTAGTTATGAGAGAAACAGAGAGAGAGAGAGAGAGGCGGGCTAGTGAGAGTCGCTCAAACCGGAAGCTGGGTGTCCGTCGCCCCAAAAGGATGGGACAGCACACACAGCACGGAAGTAATGGAATTCCTTCACACACACACACACACACACACACACGCACCTCGCAACAGCATAGTCTGCACACAGCTTCTTCGCGCTCTCTTCCCGAAAGGATCTCCTTCGAACGCCCGGGGGAGCTTTGGAGCAAGGACCAGGAACTGGCAGCGGTGGGGAAGGAGAAGATTCCTGGAACGACGGGGTGGTAATGTTGGAGAGGGTGGTGGGGCTTGGTGGAGCAACGGGTTAGGCTAAGGATCGGATCAGGCCAAGTTCCAAAAGGAACAAAAAAAAAACGGTCCTGTGAAGCCTCCCCACGAGCGAAAGGTTTGATGGGGTGGGGAGGCGTGGCCCGGGGGAGGGTGTCTGTGTGATCTGAGTGTAACCCCGATGCAATCCCCCCCGTCCCCCCTCCCTCTCCTCTTAGCAGGTCTGGGATGCGACGCGGTCCGCACCGCAACGTGAGCTTGGTGACAGGTCTGACAGGACACCGCCGGACTGCCGGAAAGACTCTTGGCGTGTGGTGAGTGGAGTGTCGAGTGCGGAGTGTAGTGTACGCGCGAGGACTTTTGCGCGCGTCTTTCGACGTTATCCGATGGTGAGTGGGTAGAGCCGGAGCCGGAGCATCGAGAGCCTAGCGAAGAAAAGAGAAGGAAGACGAAGTCGAAGGAATAGCCTTCCCAGGATATCGCCAGCAGGAGCAGCAGGAGCACACCGCCACCGCCATGGACAGCTCGCCCGATCTGTCGCTGAAGTTGCGACGCGGTTCGAGCGATTCGCGCGAGTCGTACTACATGGACTTCGCCCAGGGCATCGACTCCGACATCGACGACGTGGTGACGATGGCGTCCAGAGGCAGCGGGAATGCCAGCGGTAGTGCCACGACCACCCCGAACGCGCTACCGGCAGTGACCATCCTGCCGGACGTGACGATCCTGCCGGTGGGCGGCGGCACCAACTCCACCGGCATCATCCCCGAGGAGGACGACTCACTGGTCCAAGAGGACAACGCACGGGCGGGACCGTCGCAGGAGCAGGAGGATCGGCCAGCCGATAACGAGGAGGTGGCTGAGGGGCAGGACGACGAGCTGGAGCCGCTGCAATTTCGGAACGATCCCGAACTCGCCCTGCCAGGACGTCACTTCATATCGTCGCTCGACATCGACCTGCAAAGGTAAGTCCGCGCGTCCGGACGCTATTAGTAACGGGCTTGCTGGAGGCGATGCGGGTGCTGGGTGTCATGGGGGTGTGGGGTTGTGGGTGGATTAGGTTGGTGGATGGGGGGGACGGAGAAGGGACGCCCTAAACGAAGATAGACATGCAATTGCTTTCAATTGCACCATCCGCCTCACACACATGGGGTATGCGAGATATTACCTCACATACCTCACCTACACGTTACACCGAGGGCAGGGCACCGAGGCAGGCAAACAGTGGCGCGTTGAGCGTTGATTGCTTTTTGATACAATTAGCCACACTGACACTCGGCACGGACCCCGTACACCGAGCGTTGAGCGCCAGCAGCATCCAGCAGAGCCTCCCCCCCGGGGATTAACGGGAACGGGCTACGGGAGGGGGCGGGTGATCCGGGGGGGGGGGGAGAACATGACCTTGTTTGTGGGCGTACAGGCAGCTGTGTGATCCTATCCCATCTGAGTGTTCAGAGATTCCGAAGATACGGGCGCAAAATATTGATTATCGGCTGTCGCGCTGCTGTATGGCACGTGGCGCCAAATGTCGTGCAAGTTTTCAGCATTTGCCGACGAAGGCGAATCAGCCAACTTTTTTCGGTAGGTAAGTGCATTGGCATCTCTTGCACGGCGTGTGGCGGTTTTCCACCAGCCCCAAGTACGATAACTCTACTAATTAAAATAGGCGCCGAGGTGGAAATGAGATTTCTGAATTTCGTACAGTTTGAGTTGAAGGCTCAACACAAGAAGACTTGGAAATAAATGCAGGGTGCCATCCATCACGATCCAACAATTTAAATCTTGAATAACTCCGCTATTAGTCAGTCGATTTTCTACAAATAAACAAGGTTTTTTCGGGACATAAAATGCCGTTTATTAAAAATTATTAACAATCAGCCCTTAAAATACAATATCAAATGGCCACCTCCATTAGACACACAAAAAGCGGCCTTCTTTTGGGAATTTTTCATTGCATTTGACAACAGTTCTATTACGACAACGTAATAGCAGCAATTTCAGCTTTGATGTTAGCTTTCAGTTCTTCAATGTTCTTCGGTTCGCTGGCATAGCTGGCATTAAAAAGCACGCACAGTTTTCACATTTGAACGATTATTTGCAATATAGAGCGCTGAAATTTTAGTCCGCTGTTTCACCATAAATTGATCCATGACTAAAACGGCATAGGCTTAAATTTTAGAACCTTGCTAATTTGTTAAAATTGACTGACAAATAGCGGAGTTATTGAATATTGAAATAGTTGGATCATGATGAAACAGCCTGTATAATTTTCCGAATGAAGTTTGATATTTTAAAAATCAAGTCATCACTAATTTAAAATCCAAACACTTGATGGATGCACAAATGGATAGATTGGAATAGAATGGAACACTGTGAGGTTGCCAGCTTCTTGGCGTGCGATCACTTCACGTATCGGTCGGCCATTGTCAGCCCATTGTCGCATTCAAGATCTTGACTTCCCGACCTTGAAGACCTCTTTTCAGACTTGAGCTGACCTGAAACTCGGTCAGTGACCGCGTGACCTGGTATCAAAGCCCTCATTCGAGCAGTTCGGGGTCCATTCGAGCAGTTGGTTGGCCTTTTTTATTTCAATCCTGATCCCTTCTGATCAGCGCGCCCTTTGAAAGATGCTTCTGGAACTAAGGCAGCGACGCGCCTTTCAGGAGGCGCAGGAGGGCTCTGACCTTCTCTATGGTGCCATCTGGTTGCATTTTCAGTTGTGGCAAACTCTGGAACGCGAGCCGACTGCACCCGCCGATGGCACTCTTCAGTTCTCCGTACACTCAACCCATTCTCACCCAGTTTACTCCGTCTGCAATTACCCCGTTTTTCTGACGATGCTCGCCGTCATGGGCCTTTTCATCGCGCTTTACGTCTGGCTGGGGCGAAAGATTTACGACGGCGGCGGCAGCGAGCGCCCGCGTTCAAGGCGACGACGAGCGCCGAGATCGTCCGTCGAGTTTCCGATATACGGCTGTTGACGATATTACCTCATCCGTCTGGCCATTTGAAAAGAAAAGCAAAAAAAGTCGAGCAAACGACGAGCACAATACACATAACATTCCGATTAGTGCCGCGTGCCGCGCAAGTCGAGCACACTATTTGGCGAGGTTTCCTCGACCTCGTGATTTGACACGGAAGCGGTGATACGACGGTGTGTCCGCATTTCTTCGCCTTCCTGCGTGATGAGTCACGCGGCTATGTGGGGCCAGCTGACCACATCGCACGCGTCGTCGTCGAGGTCGACGCGAGGATGCTGTTCGGTTTTGATAGCTCGGTTTAATGACGGCTGGCATCGGCGCCGAATCTAAACAAATGCCACCGTGTGACGGATGACGGATGGTCGACATCAACAGCACGCGCGCCAAGTCCGGTTGCAGCATCGCCGGAACGAGCTAGAAATCCATTACACAGTTGAGAGCGGACTCCCATCCAGGGTCGTTTGTGTTTTCTTCCCGCGGGCATAGAGCAATAGGCAGGCTTGGCTGGAACCACAACCACAACCGACAAGGGCGCCACTGTCGGTTGTTTTCCGTTCCGTGAGGTTTTTGGCCCACCGCCGGGACACAGTGTCGGTAAATCTAGTTCTAATTTCAGCCAGTGGCCGGCAGCTGCTTCTGAGGGTTCCTCTGGATGCGTCTCGCATCAGACCCTTAAACAATCAAACAGTGCGCCAGTGGCCAATCAGTTGCGGCCAACCAGGTTGGGGTTGGGACAGGGCATGTTAATCCCGCTAGGGAGTGTGTTTGGCTCGCTCGCTCAACAGGCCGCGTTTCTAGCAGTTTCGAGCAGTTTCCGCAAAGTGCATTTCCCGCCGATCTACCTGAAAGGAAGGTAAGCAAACCACGTACACGTACACCCAAAATCTAAGAATCCAACCGATAACAAACACCCGAATTACCTCTGGAGGAGCGCTTTAGCCGGCCTTTTAATTTGCCCAACTAATCGGTGGCCCCTCAGCAGTGGAGTGGAGATCGCATTTCCGTCGCGTTTGCAACTGTCACCGAGGTCCGACAGCGTGTTGGTTACAGGTCCGACAACAATGGCAGCGTAATAGGCTAACATAATTAGACACTCAATATCGCCTACCGCGGGGGGCAGAGATTTGAGAGCTGAGTGCGGCGTGTGCCGCGCTGGCTGACGGCAGGATTCGTATCCCTGCCGGTGCTACCGGTGTCCCCCGGAATTGGATATCTCATCAGCGCTCAGTGCCCATCAGTGTTCGTTGGCTTTCCGTTTCGACAACCGCTGGTGACTCTGGTGCCCGGATGTCTACCGCGCTGGGTGTTGTTTTATTCTACGGTTTGTTTGCCTTCGACGGTTTCAATTACAACTGAGAGAGAAGTAACCTTAGGAGCAGCAGTAGCAATGGCACCTCCAAAAACGGACATACGCCAGAGCCGGGAGCCGTGAGCCGGGACCAGGATAAGCGCTGGAAAAGAGGGAGCGAGAGAGAGAGATTGACGTATGGCGGCGAGGTAGCCCATAATTAGATTAACTCCCGCGGCCTTACGGACCTGTGGAGCGCTTCCTTGCCGGTGCGTGTAATTCAATCGGCATTCGCCGGAGTGCACCAGTGTGTGTGTGGGGGCGGGGGGATACTGGCACACCTACCGGGCCGACCTTCGGCGTGGGTGCCTTTGCCGAGCGCCGTCGGATCATCCGTCACCGCCGGGGACTAGGTTGTTGCGGCACCGCCACAAGTGCCGCCAGCTGATGAGTGCAAATTGTAGCCGACTCAGCACGGGAACCGGGGCCGAATGGGGCCACTTGTCATTCGATCCGTCAAATGAAGCGAGAGCGCCCGCCATCAGATTGGGTGTGCATTAAATTTGATAATGCCGGGCACTTCCCGAACTTTGTTGAGCGTGTCAAGTACTTCGCCTTTGTCGCGACATCCGCCACGAGTGTTCTGTTCTGTAACGCCTCCCTATCAACCCGCTAACGTTCCGACACAGAGCGTTGGAGGTAACGCTGCAGCCACTGATGCCGTCGCCGTCCGTGTCGCAGAACGCGATCGTGTCACCGGAGGCCTTCAGCACGCACTCGTCGCCGGCCCCGTCAATCCAGCGGCTACCGACCGGCGAAGAGCTCCAGCAGCAGCAGCAGCAGACGTCGTCGCAGTCCACCATCAACATGCCACCGGCGATGGTCACGATCACGCCCGACTACCCGCTCCTCAGTCTGGCGACGACGTCAGGGGCCGGCAGCACCGGGACCGAGTTCATCGAGCCTTCCCGCATCGGGCTGCGGAGCACCAGCACAACGATGATCCCACCGACTTCGCTCATCGTCGACACCAGCACGGCTTCGTCGTCGGGAGTCTCCACTAGCCGCCAGCCGCAGCGGCACCAACGCTACCTGCCAACGGGAAGCCGAACAATGGGACCGTCGCGTGACGTCACCGGTATCTGCGTGGCACCGGAGCAACACCAGCACACCGAGGTGCTCACCGTTCGCAGCGAGGATGGGGTGCTGCCGAAGTCACCGTCGCAGACACCGAGCGGTGCGGCCAGTCAGTCCACTACCACGCAGCACCTGTCGGTGCTGTACCACGCACACCACCACCATCTGCACCCGATTCTGGCCACCAACCGGCGACCGTCGAGGCTGCCCGAGCCAGTGATCTACTATCCAGCGCCGCGCGAAGTCAAACCGTGAGTAGGAACGCCACGAGGAAAGGTCCGGGCCGGCTGTGTTATTGCTCTCTCTCTCTCTCTCTCTCTCTCTCTCTGTTAGTGGTGAAGCGCTGGCCACCACTCTGTCGGCCCTCTACGGGAAGCTGCTGGTCGTGATGGGCATCGCGTTCCCGATGGCGGAAGTAATCTCCACCTATATTCCTCCGTCCTTCTACGAGGTACGTGTTCCGTGGAGCTCCGTTCCCGATCCTTGGCTTTTACCCCCGCCTGTGTCTGTTTCTTTCACTAGGGCTTCTACCTGTACCTCTACATCGGCAGTATGGTGTTCCTGTTCTTCATGTACACGACGCTGCTGTGGGGCAAACCGAAGGCACCTCCGGTGTCGCCTGTCAAAAGTAAGTACATCCATAGGCTCCTATGTAGGGCATGTGCGTCTAGGGTCTCTAACGTCGTTTTTTTTTCTGCGCATCCTTCAGAACCGACGACGGCGACCACCGTCACGAAGAAGGGGGTGCTGCGTCGTAGCAGCACCCCCTGCTCGTCCACTGACAGCGGGGATCGGTCGGACAGCGAGGACGAGACGATCAGCTCGGGGCCGAAGGTGCCGGTACACGCGCGCCGAATGTCCCTGTCGGCCGGCATGGCTTCCAGGCTGCAGCACTTCGGAAGCTTCTACCTGCGCATGGGAGCCGTCGGTAGGTAGTAGCAGTAGTGGAAGTCTGAGCTCAGCATTCCCTATCTCTCTCTCTCTCTCTTGTGTGATTGCTCCTGTTCCGCGCAGCGTTCGGTATCGGCAGCATGATCTACTCGGGGCTAGAGTTCGGCCAGTACTTCGAGCTCGAGCGGGACACCAAGTGCCACAACGTGCTGCTGGCGCTCACGCCTGCCACACGCATGGCCTTCATCTTCATCCAGATGTATTTCATTTTTCTCAACAACGAGGTAAGCAACCGAGGAGGCGACCATACAAGAGTTTGGATTTTACGAACTATCGATTCGTTGACTTTGAAAACGTCAAACTTCATTCGGAAAATTGTAAACATTTAGTACAAGCTTTGACATTTAGCGTCCCAAGCAGAAAGTTGGGAAATCGGAAAAACTTATTTCCGTGCGTAAGGTCTTCAACTCTAACGATACGAAAAGTTCATTTCATTAGAAGTCCGATATGTAGAAAAGTCCTCTAACACGCTCTGGTTTCTGTTTACTCAGCAAATCAAAGTCTACCGCCACAAGATCGTGGCCCGCTTTGGGCTGATGCACATGATCGGCACCAACCTGTCCGTCTGGTTCTCGGTGCTGATCCAGGAGACGAAGCACGAGATCTTGACGTTCTACAATCCCGAAAACCGCACGCTGCGCATCTCCCACCGGCTAGGTAAGCATCGACGCTTGGTATCTCCTGCAGAGAGACTCTCCTATTATTTACATGTTTGTTTTGGGCCACCAACGACAGGCAACAAGATGATACCGCACCCGGTCGAGACGGTCGCACACCTGCGGGTGGCCCGCGGGCTGAAGGGGCCGCACAACATCTTCGAGTGCCGGCGCTCGAACATCATCGGCACACTGGTGCAGGACGCGTCGCCCTTCCTGTTCCCGTGCACGATCGAGTACTCGCTGATCTGCGCCGCGATCCTGTACGTGATGTGGCGCAGCATCAGCCGGCCGCAGACGGAGCCGCCGCAGCGGCAGGAGAGCACCCTGCACCCGCTGAAGCGCTCGCCGCACCACTACTCGGTCGACTGTGCCGGCGCGCACAAGGGCCTGTTCATCGGCATCCTCATCCTGGTGCTGACCATCATCTCGCTGATCCTGTTCTTCGTGCTGATCTCGCGGCCCGAGTTCGTGAGCCTCGCGGTGACGGAGGTGAACATCTGCGAGCTGACCCTGTACGGCACGACGACGGCGGCCACGCTGATCGGGATGTTCCAGGTGCGCCACATGCAGTACGACGCGTTCCGGAGCTTCAGCCTCGACGACATCCTGCTGGTCGGCGGCCAGACCGGGTCGTTCCTGTACAGCACGTTCACCGTGATCGGCGGCCACTTCACGATGCGCCGCGACACGGTGCTGGTGCTGATCACGGCGCTCGCGTCCCTCGTCGAGACCGCCTGCCAGACGATGTTCATCCTGGACGCGAGCCGGCGGTCGGCCGCCACCCAGGAGCACATCCGCAAGAAGCCGGGCCGCGAGATCGTCACCTTCCTGCTGGTAAGCAACCTGGCGATGTGGGCGATCAACACGCTCGAGAAGAGCCGGGCCGAGTCGCACCCGATCCAGCTGCACTTCTACGGGCTGTGGGCGTGGACGATCATCACCCACGTCTCGATGCCGCTCGCCATCTTCTACCGCTTCCACAGCACCGTCTGCCTGTGCGAGATCTGGAAGCGGGCGTACAAGATGAAGCCGGCCTACATGTAGGGCCGTGCGGTGCGGGACACCCGGTCCACCGCCGCCACCATCATCGCCCCCGGTGCTTCCACACGCGCTGCCGCTCCTGCCGCCACCATTGCTCCTGCGACATCCAGCATTTCCAGCACCACTGGTATCTTTGCTACTTCCATCACTACTGCTGCTGCTACTACTATCAATACTACTACCATCAATACTACTACTACCATTGCTACTACTACTACTACTACTACTACTACTATTGCTACCACTGTCGCTACTACTCCAGCCACCACCTCTGCTACGATTCATCCGCACGCGTACCTACACGTTTAAGCTCCATCCAATCCGGGTGACGTCATCCGGCCACACTGCGATACAAACACACATAATCATACACGCATGCAACGCACATTTCGCATGCGCACATATATTTGTTTCGATGCCCGAGTCCTGCGGGATATCGCGTAGACTCTTGTTGCCACCGCGCGGTGGACGGGACCTGGTACCGTAGTAGTACCTCACTGCTGGAGCGTTGGGTCCGTTGCTTTGCCGAACAACACCACCACCTGCCATGATTCCCCAGTGGGCCGCTTGGCCTCTTCTGGGGAGCCTTCTGGAAGCCACACCTTCGCCCGGGGGAAGGCGTTTTAGAATTGTCATTGCATAGCCCACCGCGTGTTTTTTATACTCGTGTACTTTTTCTACCGAAGACGAAGACTTCGCTTTTAGAGTACATTTATTTCATTTTTGGACGATACTTTTATCGGATGACGGAAACAATATTAATACAACATGTAGAGGTAGAGGTAGGCAAGGTAGGGGATTTGCGAGTAGAGAAGTACTTGTGGGCGCTTTTGACTGCCCGATTCCAGCGTTGATAAATAGGCGCCAACAGATAGGTGAAGATAGAGAGCGAGAGTGAGCGCACAACGGGCAGAAGGAGACGGCGTTCTGCTAGCCGTGTGGAAATCACAAACTCTACACAGGAAAGCACAAAACCCATAATAAGTAATATAACGTACATAGCGCGATCGCGACAACAGAAATCTAGAGTTAGGTTTTGGTGTCCGAAGCGTGTCAAACAAATAGACTGGTGGTGATCAGGTGCCGCTGTCATCTGATCGCTCGCGGGTATATCAACCAGGATCCGCACAGTACAAACCTGCTCGAACGGCTGGTCGGTGGGATTCTCGGCCACGCAGGGCACGCTTGTTTTAGGTCTTTAGGGTAGGATTTTGCACCACGCTAGTGGCAACGTTGTTGTTTTGCCCTACGGTGTGAGGCTTCGAATCTGGTGATCGAAAAGAACGGCAAACAAACACTGAATCTGGGCCTGGCACGCTGTGTATTGGATCGAGCGCAAACCGTGGCCATAATCGGCCAACGGCCCGACGATACATTCGCGCCACTGTACCAAACGTTCCATGTAACAAGTAATAGAAAAGCCAGGCGAAACAGGCGAAACAAGCGTAACATATAAACAGTACACCACTGAGACGAACGAACGAACGAACGAATGTGAACAACATAATCAAAACTAACTATTAGCAATAGGTAAGCGATTCGGTGGAGAGGTAGACAAGGTTAGAAACACAAACCGTAACACGAAACGAAACAGCACATTAAATGACCCCTTCTGTAGCACCGGCTGATAACCTTTTCTCTATCGCCCAGCATCTTACACACCTCTTATCAGCCGATGTGCGTTTCGAAAGCATGTTTCAGCGAGCGTGCAACCCTTTCAAACAAGCAGAACATGAAAAGTCATAAAAACCGAACCAAACAGGACACAGCAAAAACAAAAGTTAAGCACAGAAAGCGAAACAGCGAGCGAAAAGGGAATAGGGAAAGAGAAAGTGTGAGAACAAGTATAGATCGTCCTGTGTGGTAAAGCGAACCGTAGCAAATCAGCCGTCCAAACAGCTCCTAGCCGTCGCCGTGTGTCAAAACGGTCTGGGAAGGATGTGCCGTCGAGTACCGAACGAGGAATGGAAAGGAAACCGGAAGATTAAGAAGTAGTAACCGGAAACATGAAGCAGCAAACGTTAAGCGATAAGAAGGTGGTCGGTTCGGTTTTGCATAAAAACA
Source organism: Anopheles bellator (assembly GCF_943735745.2). Taxonomy (NCBI): domain Eukaryota; kingdom Metazoa; phylum Arthropoda; class Insecta; order Diptera; family Culicidae; genus Anopheles; species Anopheles bellator. Next base: position 7,399,118 of record NC_071287.1, on the reverse strand, counting down.
AGTTAAAACACGCCACCTCCCCCGAGTCCAATTGCAAAAAAGGATCGCCAGTAGTAGCAGCAGCAGCAGCAGCACTCGCCGCGAACTATTGAGCTTATCGTCCTTTAATCTCCCAATCTCGTCACACTATTCGCACTGCCACACATAATCCATTCGTTCGTGCGCAAGAAACTCCACTTCGTCACACGCTGGTTATCGCGCGCTTCGTTACGGCTTCCGGGGAAACTGTGGTCCCGGTCGTCTGGCGTGTCGGCGCGTCAACGTCGCCCAAATTGCGACACCCTCCCGGCAACAGCAACAACCGGTTTACACGTGTAAGTTTTATGTTTTTTTTTTTGCGTTAGGTTTGACTTGTCTCTGCAAACACCCGGCACCGGTCTCACGTCGGATGATCGTCTCTTTGGACGCTCGCAATACCGGACTACCCAAGACTAAGCCCGGGCAGTTGTTGCGAACATTTAACAGTATTTCTTAAAAATAGTTCTTCGGCCCGAAAAAGATGTCCACGCCGGCGGGCGCGTGATGCTGGAGGTTACGTGCGGTGAGACAACGGTGAATTGATTGATTTAGCTTCGTGCACATTTTTTACAGGAGTCGCGAGCCTCGCGCGAAGAGGCTCGCGTTCTTCCGAGAGCTGTTCCGAGAGAGAGAGAGAGAGAGAGAGAGAGAGAGAGAGAGCGAGACGCGCCTTTAGCATATCGGTAATTAAGTTTGGGTGGTGGGTTTCAATTTTATCCCAATCGCGATCGACGAACGCATACGAATTGATAAACTGTGACTTTTATTACGAAATATACTTACAGAGTTTGTTAGCTATACAACTACCGGGTGTTGGTCGTTTTTTTGTTCTATTTTGCTGGTGGCGGTGGTTACAGAAATGTTTTCCATTTCTTGAGCGATTTGCACACGAGCGAAAAAGTCACATTTTGTTTTGAGGTTATGTGCCGAATAAACTGTTCCCCACTCAATTATGGCCCCTTGAAAATCCACAATTACCGACAGACATTGCTGAATTTCGAGTTCCACTTACATTCCATTTGATGGGGATAATTTCACGATATCTTGGAAGCCAACCGGCTCTCGCGAATCGCGAATCGAACTTCCCATTTGTGCACCGCCATTGTGATTTTGTGAAACGCCACGCAATTTTCCCCCCAACTCCTAATTTGAATCAGTCTCTGTATCAGTCCAATATGACTATGCCGTACTCTGTTCAATTTATAGAAACTCTAGAAATCCCCCAATGGGCAACCGTACCTTATCGAAAGGCGGGCATTAGGCCGGAGCTTCCGGAGTCGACTGCTTCCAATGTCTGTTTCTTCCAATCCTCAAAACGTTCGTTTGCACGTTTTGACTAGTCGTAAGTCTCATTTCCTCTGTGTCCAACAAACGGTCTTAGTAGAGTGCTGTTGATGCTGCCTGCTTCTTCGACGTGTTTTTTAAGATTTTAGAGCAAGAGTATTAGCCGGCGAACGTGTGCCGTGTGTCGTCCGATTGTTTTGGGTTTTCGGGTCTCCAAAACGTATCTATCTATCTATCAAGAAAAACGTGTTCCACTGTAAAAAAAAAACGAAAACAAAAAACAAATGCCAAATAGATGTAGCATCTCGGGCGGAAGTTGGCTAACGATTGAGATGTTTATATTCGTTGCTTGATTTGCTCTGGCCATCGCCTCCCGAGCTCGAGGTGATCCTTTTCGCCATTCATCCTCGTGTGTTACGTTTTTCGGTTACCATTGTGTTTGTCTTTTGTCGATGTAAAGCCATTCTGTAGTAGCCATCGCTTCCTGTCGCGTTCTTGTTGTTTCTGAACGAATCCAAAACAAAAATTAACATATCCAGACACACATACGCATTTCCGAGTTGGTGTTTCCCATCCCCCCTCGCACACACAGTGCTCGCAGTCCTGTGGCTATCCCTTGATGGCCTTAAAGCCTTTCGGATTCCTTCGTTTCTTGTTATGAATTACGCACAAAACTATGTTGTAGGTGTTTTATGGCAAAATATCGGGTTTCGGTAGTTTGTGCGTTGGCCTGATTGACGTGCGCATCGTCACAAGACAGTAGTTGGAAATCAATCAAAACAAAACGACAAACGTCTCCAAAATCAGGAAGGGCCATAAAACCGGAAAACTGTGTAACGTCGAACAGCGCCGTGCTCGGTGCATGGAGTATTAATAAATATTTAATGAACAGTAACGGACGGTGTTGTTGTTGTTTTTCCATCCTGGGGAGCCGCTCAAGGAAACCATTGAAGGTGGGATGTGTTTGCTAGGTAAACTGTGGACTCATTTTCCGTTTCATATTCCGAAGACTCTAGGCCGTTTGGGGGCGTTGCGTGCATGTTGAGTAGAGATTAAGGGAGTCAACGACGTTTTTAAGCCGCGTTTCACATGACTTTAATTACAAGTAGCTTTGGCTTCATATTATTGGAAATTGCATTTCACAGATAGCTTAACTTGAACAATTCTTAGTTATGCATGCGACTAGGTATTAAAATCAGATTCGTCACCCGTCAGATCTTAGAGCGGAAGATACTCCCGACGTAGTGCTCAACTGAAGAACATCCTGTGTAACTGATGACATTATAAAAGAGGCCCGTACTGTCACCTACTAGTCGGTCTTACTCCGACCTCCACGGACGCCCAATTTGGTCTTGTTCTCATTTATCTGCGGACCCCGAGCCTGAGCTTTGTCGGAGATCCTTTTGACCTACAATGTCTATCAGCGCCAGCAAAGCTCACGATCTTCATGGAGTTGTAGTAGATGGTTTTTGGGGCATCCAAACTGCAGGCCTGCTGGCTCACAATCGCTTAGTTGGTTGGTTATGCTGAATAGGTAGATGGGATGGGTTTTGGTTTGGCATTTGTTCTTATCTTATTGCGGGACTAGCGTCACTTTTGATCGCAATCAGTTTCATCTGGAAGGGTGACCCTTTGACCAATCCTCTTGACCGTTTCACGATGTCAGCGGTCTCTACTAGTGGTTTTCGGACTGGTTTCTCAAAACATTCATCAAACAAGTCATTGAGCACGAATTCTAAAGCGAATTCACGACGGCCCACCGTTCATGGGGCAACGTTAGCTCACCTTCATCTGACGACCATTCTTTCTCACCGCCCAAAAGAATCCTCGACTGGGTTCTGGGCTGGGCCGCAGATATGGCGACTCAGTTTGTCTGGATCCTAGGCGAAGCTGAAGTAATAAGTAACTCAAGTGTTGCCTTCGTGGTACTTCTCTGGCTTGCAGTCTACGGTACGGTTGAACCCTCTCCCCTGGCGGCTGTGTAGAATTTAGAGTGGAGTCTACGGCGTTTATTAGCTATAGAGTACCTGTAAGAGTGCAAGAGGGGAGGAAGATGGAAGGAAGGGCGGCGAGACGAAGGGGTAAAGAAAAGACGAAAAACCGACCAAAGCTATGGCAAGTGCGTCGCAACCGCTGGCCATCTTCGGAACCGCTGTCGGGCCTCTGGAAATCGCGGAAAATGCGTGTGGAGTGCGCCTGCGTCATTCTCCGAAAACCTCCGAATATCTGCTTGGACACCACAGACATTCCGCTAGAGTGAGAGAGAAACAGAGAGAGAGAGCGAGAGAGAGAGAGAGTTCTGCTCTTCTAAGTTCCCCTGCCTCCCGTTATCCCTATTCCGCCTCCTTTGTAGGGTGCTGACCTAAAATCTCCCAGCGTAACAGCGTAGCGTGTGTATACAGACACACACCGATGTTTCATGTTGCCGCGCAGAAGTTATTGCGCGGAAGCTGCTGGTGATGCTGTATCCATCCATCCATCCATTCGATTCGGTTTCCTTATTCGAGCTCCTAGTATTGAGGGTCTCCCATTACCCGAGGGGAGCATGATGAAATGTTGGTTTTGTTTACTTTCCCGCCACCCAACTCAATGGCGGTTCCATGGGTTGGGTGTCTTCTCAGTTAACCCCATCCGGGGTGTGGGAGGCTGAGTGTTTAAGGGCCGTTTGGCTGCATCGCGCACTCTTCTCTTCCCGGAACCCATTGTCTCGTAGAGTAGCATTCCCGACAGGATTCCCCCCGACGATGTGGCCGCGGAACTCGGGAGAGTGAGTTCGAGATCCTGCCCGTCGGCTAACTGGCTGGACATCATCTCGGAGAGTGTGGCAGGTGAGTGCGCGCCAGAATGCTATCATAGCGTGTGCTAGCGTACTCCACAGGATCGAGGTCATGTGATCCTCTGCCGCTGCGGCTCCCTGACGAGCACGTTAATCACCGTTCCATGCCGGGAGTCCTATATAGGACGCCGGACCCTCTCGCGGTGCATTGTGCCTGGGCTGGAAGGGTTCTCGGACCCCAGCAGTGTAGCGGCATCGGTTCACGGAACAGCACGCAGTAGCCGAGTAGCCGAGCCTCCTCCGCTTCGGATTCGGAGCGGACCCGGACCTAGCGGACGTAGCGCCCGGGGAGAGAGAGTGGCGCTGGAAACAAAAAACGCGCGCGTACTTCGTCTCGACACTAGAACGCCAGTGGCCAGAAGACATGTGGCGTAGTACGGAGCGGTGTCGGTGGTAGTGTCGATTCGGAAAACTCCAAAATAAAAACGGCGAGAGCGAGAGAGAGAGAGAGAGAGAGAGAGAGAGAGAGAGAGAGAGAGAGAG
>NC_071287.1:7386659-7394397 GCF_943735745.2 Anopheles bellator | reverse complement strand
GAGAGAGAGAGAGAGAGAGAGAGAGAGAGAGAGAGAGAGAGAGAGAGAGAGAGAGAGAGAGTAAAGAGAAAACGAAAGAGAGGGAGATTAGAATAAAATAGAAAAATTTGAAGCGAAACGAAACGGAAAGAATAAATTGCTCGACTTCGAAGGTCCAAACACTGCCATTAGTGAGCCCATCCACAAGGACTGCTACTACTACGAGAGTACTTTGCCCGACACTCTGTCAGCGAGCGGCAAGTCCGGAATCCGAGTAAGTCCGACATTTGTGCCTACCACCTGTTTTGTAGCCTAGCATCCCAAAATACCTGTACACACTCTCTCTCTCTCTCTAATTTTGGATTCTTGTATCAGGCTTCTGATCTATGCTCTTCTCTTTTTCCTCTTCTCTCTCTCTCGCTCTCTCGCTCGCACTGTAGCACTTTCTTTCTTATCTCGCTTCTTATCTGTCACTGTATCTTCTCAGATCGCCCCGTCATCCTTGCACTTCCTCTCTCAAGTTCGGCCCAACTCGTGGTTATAGGTCAGTTCGCCCGAAGGCAAGCTTCAGCCCGATAGTGTAATAATGTATTTTTTTCTTTTTTTAAATGGTGGGGATCATTTTGGATCCTTCTCTAATTACTCCTTATGCTCCTCGACTAGCAGTTGGATCCATTTCATGGCAGCTGCACATGAAACTTAAAGACTCCCCCAGGAGGAAATCCCACAGTATTCGCATCTAGCTTAAATCTAGCTTAAACGCTAAATAGCCACTCCGTTACCTAGGGGATTGAGTAGATTAAATATTTTCTCTCAAGGCAAGCCCATTAGTGTGGACGAATGCGGATAAGCTTGGTACTTTTATTGGGCAACATTCGGACATATGGCTCATACAACACACGTGACGTCATCGGAACTGTGTCGGAACTCTAGCGATTGAGTATCAGGAAGTAAAAGCCGCAAATGAAACAGTAGCTGACCAGTCTGCTCTCGTCCCTGCCTCCATCCACACTCCCTTAACACCTAACACCGTTGCGCACGCGCTGTTTGGCAACCTGTCACCCGACACTCCAAACAATGTGTCTATCGCTGGGAACAAAATTAAGCCACCGTCCACTCTCTCTTTCTCTCTCTCTCTCTCTCTCGCTTTCTTTTTCTTTGCAAATTAGATCGCTTGTGTTGTGCTGCGGGCACATGAGCTGAAAAGTCCCGGCCCTAAGGGGGGAAAATGTGGTTTTTTGCTCCAAGTGGGATTTATTTATCGACGTCATCTCCATCCTATTTTGTAGATCGATTTATCGTTTGCCTCAAAATGGACCTCAAATGGAAATTTCTCGACGATGAGCAGTTCTTTGTGAAGGTCTTTGGAAAACGGTCAGTAGTCTTTCATCCTTTGTCACATGCTGATGCAAAAGTCCTTATAGGGCGGAGTCCTTGTTACACTTTTCAAGCCGCTTCATTTCGCTTCAAAGATATATTTTCACCATTAAAAAGTGTAAAATTAAAACATGACTTCGCAAACTTATCGCGATTGGAATAGAATCATGAAATTTCAACAGCCTTATTTGAAGGTTACTACTCTGGCGACCATCGCCATGTGTTAAGCTCGGGACTCTTCAACCCACCTGCCAGTTGTCTGTACAGAACCCCCTTGTGGAACTTCCCAGCATCCCAGCAAAGCATCTACAGAGCGCGCGCCAAACAATCATTCATGCCGAACATCTCATTCTCTCTCTCGCTCTCTCGCTCGCTCGCTCGCTCTCTCACTTTTCCGTTTCGCAACCGATTCGTGACCGAGTTCTCTCTGCCGTGTGCGACTCCTGTGTGTGGAAAGCTATTTTTATCTCCTTCGCATACGGACCAGAGAATATGCTCCCTATGGGGGTGGGGTGGGAGGGTGGGTATCCATTGAGAGTGGCGAATGCTGCAGCTCGGCACTAATGCACCCTCCACGGTCCAGCTGACCGCAGAGGTGTGACCCCAAGTAACTCCGTACCTCCGCCGTTCGCGAGCATCGACGAGTTCGATTGACATCGATCGCGGCATCGCACCGGCACCGGGACCGGGCAGGCAGGCCGGCAGGCCGGCAGGTCTCCTCTCATATTTTCTCGGATTTTCCGCCAGCCAGCTTCTTGCCAGCCCCCACACACGCCCACACATGGCCCCCACCCGCCGCATCTGGATAATGGATGTGTGCGATAACCTAACACGCCGCCGTCCGGTGTCGGCCGTGGCTTAAACAGTCGGCCGAACATGCCGGTGATCAGTCGCGCTTAGTGCCTAAACCGACGCACATCATAGTGCGCCCAGTTCTGTGCGCTGTTTGGCGTATTGTGCTCTACTCTAGTGAATCTCGAGCGAGGTCCAACAGTTGGGTTCTCCATCTGGACTACGGCGTTGCTCTATCTGGACTCCGCGTCTGCGGTGAAGTGAAGTGCACTCAAAAGAGTTGTTGATGTTTTCGTTTCGTAGCCGTTACGTGCATCCGTGAAGCCGGTGAAGTCTAGCAGCCTAGCCTAAACCAGCGAGACCCCACCGGAACTCCCGGATTTCCCGGAGGAAGTCTGCCCAGAAACTGCCACAAGTTTATCTCAACTCGCCAACTCAACCTTATTGCCTCCGTCCGCCAGAGAGAGAGCCGCAAGGTAAGTCAACGGGAGTGCTAATTTGTAACACGGGTTGTAACACTTTACAAGGCCGATGATGTTCCACGCTTATTGGAAAGCCCCCGGTGTGTCCTTGCCGGTCGACCGCCCAACCAACTGTTGAGCGCGGGAGACAAGACCCTTCCTATGTCACACTTGGGGCCTCCTGGACGGGGCTTCCAGGAATATCGGTTTCGGTTTTGGTCCCCGATTTTGGTCGGGCCGATTTCGCGCCTCGTACTTTTGGGCTAATTTGAATGGAGCTAAGCTGAGTGAAATTGGCAGATCAGCAAAGCAGCTGAAATTGGAACCCTCTGGGTGATGATTCGTTTTTCTTCAACTTGGATTTTTATTAGACTTAAATGCTTGATTTCTTAAGAGTCCACATTGGGATTGTAGCTTTTTAATAAGTCAAAGGTATCAAAATGTTTCGAAAGAAAATGTTTCCAATAAAATCCATTTAAATTATATGTTATGCCACGTGGCATTGAGTCATTTTATCCTTCTTACCACTAATAACAATCAACATCTTACAGTTAGTTTATTTTTTAAATCTTCAGATAATTAGCTGTCGAATTGTTGCGTGGATAGGTTATTGCATCTATTGATTAGGACTTCTTTGCGTTTGTTAATTTCGAACGATAGTCGCTGCGCTCCACCAAGGCTTAGCACAAGATTCGTTGGTTTTCTGCAGTGTAAATTAAGGATCAGAGAACTTTATTCAGTCTGATTTGTATTGACTGGAAGTTAGTTTTGGAGCGGTGCGACCACAGAGAAGAGGCATAGCTTAAGAAAAGAGGGAGGAAAATTGGTTTGTATATGAGAAGTTTTTTTTGGAAAGTTTGATTTAGATTTTCTGTATATTAATGGGGTCAAGCAGTTTGATGAGTATGTCTAATTTTTTATTTAACATTTCTAAGTGTAACATTTCTAAATTGTTGAAATTACATGGAATAAACATAGGCTGTACTTTCTAGGGATTGATTTTATATCTTTCAGTTTTTGTAATAATTTTTGTAGGAATTTGCAAATTTTTGTAGATTGTTAACACTAGATATACCAACGTTTTCAATAGGGTGAGCTATATACACGGCTTTTCATAATGATAGTCTCACCCGTTCTTTTTCAGACTGAGGCTAAGATAAAACACTAAACCTATTTTTTTTAGATGAAAACAAGAATAATATCCATTTTTTTGCAAAAGAAATAATATCCATTGTTTGGTTTTCCGAAATAAACATTATTTTCAATTAAGGAGCCAAAAAACGAAAAACGGGTGTTTCGAATTGATAGCCTCATTATGTATTATTGAAGAAAATAGGGCCACCCAGTAAAAGTGAATGAAAATCATGATGTTTTAATGATCGGTGATCTCTACGCTACGGTTTATTACTTGAAATATACATTTTGGCAAACTTTCGGATAGGTTCTTTAGCACGTTCATCGACAGGGAACGCCAAGCATTTCTAATCGTCACTTCAAGCGTCTGTATGTTTTCGTACTGCTTGCCGCATAGATCTCTCGAACTAAAATTCCACAAACAATAGGGTTGAGATCTGGAGAAACAGCCGGACAGGTCATTAAGTTTACTCCCAAATGTTTTAAGTAAGCTTTTGTTGCTCTACTTGCATTGACAGTTGCATTATTCTGCGGGAAAATTAGCTTGTGGTGGTTGAAAACGGTGCAGGTGTTGCTTCAAATAGCTCTCAAGAATGGCTGTATACCTTTCACTGTTCATTCGTGAAGGAACTATTGCTAAATTACATATTAACGCACCCCATACCATGATGGAAATCTTGCACATCTTGCCAGTAGTGGCAAAAACCGGCCCATCGAAATCGAATTTCTTTTCGTCACTAAAACGACCTGGAATTAAAAAAGGCTCAAATATTGGAAAACTCAATTTATCGATAGCTTACATAATTCCATTCATCTTTCCATGACATATGCTCGATCGCAAATTGCAATCTTGGTGCTTTGTGGTTTGTCTTAATTACTGGATCAATAGCCTAATCAATAGATGCAATAATTCTATCCACCCAACAATAAAAGACCTAATGATCTGATGTTTTTAAAGTTAACTAGTTGTAAGATGTATGTAGTTATTAGTTATTAGTTATAAGTATGATATAATGACTCAATGCCACGTGGCATAACATGTAATTTAAATAGATTTTAATCGAAATATTTTCATTTCAATCATTGTGATACCTTATAATTATTAAATAGCTGCAATCCCAATGTGGAATATCTCTGTACTCTTATGTAACCAAGCACTTATGTATAATAAAGATCCAAAAAATCCTTTAAAAAAATTTGACTTCCCAACACTATGATACGCTTCAATTTTCCCTTTTTCGCCTTTCCTAATTGAGCTCCACGATCCATTATTAATCAAAATGGCCAATTAACTACAGGAAATATGTAAGACTGCTAAGATTGAAAAACTCAGTTACTTGACAATTCCAATATTTTGATCATTTTGAAACAGCCGTTCATCGTTTTTTGGCTCCCTAAGTGAAAATAATTTTTATTTCGGAAAACCAAACAATGGATATTATTTCTTTTGCAAAACTAATTGATTCCTTATCTGCGAAAAATAGGTTCAACGTTTTATCTTATCATCAGTCTGAAAAAACTATCATTATGAAAAGTCTGAAGGTAAAACTATCATTATGAAAAGCAGTGTATGATACACTTTTTATTTGGTTATTAAAAACAAACGGCTTAATATTTTCCAATGTTTGATTGTTTGTCCAATGTTTGAATGTTTGAATGATTGAAATTTTATTTGAAAGATGCATTCAAGACTTTTTTTATACAAAAAAATTTTTGTCAACAAAGTCCACCAAGGCCGGCTTTACAGTAGCCCATTAGATCGACCTATTTTTGAGTACATTGTCGATTGTCTCTGGCCCTATCTCGGCGATAGCAAATCGAATTTGGGGTCTAGCGGTGGTCAATGTTTGCTGGTTTGATCGCGTAACTATTATAATTATTAACATAACTATTACGTGACTATTAACATAATCACCGAGGAGGAAATAAGTTTCAATAGAATGAGATATTGATTACAAATTTCAAATTTCAATCGAACACTTTGGAAAAAAAAGTCTTTCTTGTTTTCCAATTTTGTGCAATAAAACCTGTATTTTATATATAAATGACTGGAATGAACCATTCAAATAAAAGTTCAAGCATCGAAAAATATACAGCCGTTTGTTTTTTATAACCAAATAAAAAAGTGTATGGTTCAACCTTGTACCAAACCGATCAAAGTGACCGGTTTGGTATATCTAGTGTTAATAGTTCGTTTCATACCTGTGACTTTTTTAATAATCTCGGTGCAATTAATTCAGCTGCGCTGACGCAACATTAGTTCCCGTGATCGTTTCAAGGGGTTTCAATATATTTATTCTAAGTGGTTTTTTGAGCACATGCTAACGGTGATTTCTCAATCACCAGCTGGTGCTGGCAAAGTCATGCCTAATAATAAATTGCGATGTCAGCAATACTGTACATATTTTTTCGCATCCGACAATTAACTTTTTTATAGGTTTTTCCAACCGGCCATCTGTTAGCTGGTCGGTGTGTGGAAAACGCTGTCGCGGAAAAGGAAAAATGCATGAATCAAACCTATGGCAGGCCCAGTGACAACATTAAGTCCGTACTGAAATAGATCAAACAAACCGAATGTTAGCCAAATGGGGTTGGGATTGGGAATCGGTGGTGGAAAATCTTACAGCCTTTTGAGCATAAAAATGCGACGGAATGATTGTAACACTAGTAGAATTCATTCACAAGTTAAGAAGTGTAGAACAGGGCTTTGAAAAGGCCTCAGAAAAGGCAACGAGGAAACGGGGATCTGAATGTTTAGAACAATTACAATTTATTCCTTCCTTCATTATCGCTAATCGAGTTGGATGATTGAGATAATGATTGCTTGGCAGATAAACACACGCTGTTCCTTCGCATTCGCTCTGCTCATTCTGCCACAGAGAGGTTTAATTTTTCCGGGATGACGTGTATTTTGAATGAAAACATTTTCCTATCATAAACCAGCGCCTCCGCGGGACGTTGCGTTTATTTTTGTTTTTCGAGAGTTCGGTAATCTATAAAACCGTTTGCTTCTTTTCGTTCCTCCAGAGCAATAATTAATTTTACCAAGTTAGTGTTTTTTGGTGTGTTCAATGGTTGAAGGCCTAAGCGAAGCGATTAACCCGAAGTGAGTCACTCGGTCGCAGCTCAGCCGGAATGCCAGAACCCGGGAAACAGCTGGAATTCATAGACCACTAATCATACGGCGTATAAAACCGTTCGCCCGGAAATAGGGTCTACCCGGGAAAATAATTGTACCACCCAGAACACACAGAGCTCACCGAGCCCCAAGAGGGACACTTGAGGTGCGTTTGTTCGCGTTATTTAGCTCGCGCTAGCCGAGGACGGCCTCGAGCCCAGAGGCAAGACGACGTTCTATTAGTGACCATCGCACACACGCGGTTCCCATTTAGCACCCCCGCGTCAGAGCGCGCCCCGAAGACGCTCGAAGGAAGTTTTCCGCCTTCCGAGTGCAAGAGGATGACCACGCAAACGCTGCACCCAGCGCCCACGGTTGCATAAATAATGCATTCGCAACGCGACGATCCGTCGCCGAAAGACCTCCGGCCGAGCAGGCCGACTCGAGTGCCGTGTGTGCACTTGGTGCCGGGCCGGGGTAATAAAAAAGTAATAGTAATAAAATTCCCGGCCCCGGAAAATGACCACCCATATGTTTGGTTAGCTTCGAGTAGGTTCGAGTTTTCGATTGCTAACGTTTTCGGCGAGAAAGGAACGCTTCTGTAGTCGATTATTGTGCATTGCGCGAACGCTGCTATTTCTGGTACTTGGCCGGTATTATTATTCTAGTGCCGATTAGCCAAGATCTAGACTACACGTTGCTGGCAAATCGGCTGGCATGTTCACAGCCACAGGAAGCTGTTCATACCTACGTAAGGTGCAGTTTGGAAAGTAGAGGAAAACAAAGGAAAATATTATACCATGAGCATGATGATCTTTGAGTAGTGCGAGTTGATGTCTGGTATGGAACTGGCAGGAAGTATCGACCATTCTACAGT
>NC_071287.1:7321469-7386559 GCF_943735745.2 Anopheles bellator | reverse complement strand
CCGCGGAAGCGTTGCGTTTCGGCCATAAAACCCGACAAAAGCCGATCATGAATACGGCGTCCGTCGTCGGGTTTCCATTGTTCCTCGTCTAGCCTTTCGGACTGTGCAGTGAGAGTCCATCGTCCATCGCGAGATCATCTGGGAGGGATTCGGCCATGAACCCCGACTGGAACCGATCGTGAAAATGGGCTCCGTCGAGATCAATGCAATTGCAGAACCTTGAGTGACTTTCACGCTCCAATACTGCAGAGAGTTTGGGGGAGAGTTTGTCAAGTCTTTACGAAACACCAGAGCAAATATAAAATCCCAGGAAATCGTCTTGGTGGAGTTTTTGGTTTCATTTCGTAATTATTATTTCTAAATATTTTCCATAGTTCCAAATACGAGCACACACGTCAAAAGTTCACAGGATCACGTAGATGTTGCAATCCAACAAATCGATTCGCAATGACATCTAAGCGGAAAGGGGGATGTGGACTTTCCTTAAACAAACTCCATTTGTGGTGTGGCTCCCGGTTTTGCATCGTCCCACATTGCTGCACGTTCGTCAAGTATGACGTTTGTTTGACATCTAATGACATCTGAAAAAAAATTATTTTCTTTAAACTTGCACGACTCCCTAAGCTCCACGCCGCCCCTTTTGTGACGAGCTGTTTATGGTTAATCCCAGACTCTAGTTTAGTCCCAACAAATGGAGCTCCCGCCTGGATTAATACGTGTGTGCGCGATGGAAAAAATGGGCCAACCGGAACTGAGAACCGCGGTCCCGGCGTCCCCACGGGACGGGAAATGGGAAGAGTGGAGAGACGTTATGCAATAGAGCCGCGGGCCGCCGTGTGCTGCGAAAGATTGATTCCGGCCGCTGCCGCCGCCGTGCTGATTTATCATCTCATCAGAGCTCGCCGATGATTTGGATGAGAGAATCCCAAAGCGGCAGGGAGGGGGGTGAGGTGGGCTTCGGGGGGTGGTGGTATGACAAGAGGAAGCGGGGGTCTGGGTTGGGAGTCGGGAATCGATACAGAAACAATTCAGCCTTTGGCCGGCGTTACTTCTTCCCTGCTACTACTACTACGTCACAGTTCACTCGTAGAAGACTTCCCTGTAGCTCATAGGTTCCTCATCTCACCTTTCTTCCTGTCTCGCTGTCTGGGTGCTCTTCTCTCTCTCTCTCTTGCTCACAATTTTTCCCCAGAGGCGGAGTTTTTCCCGCGCTCCACGCTTTGGCCTAGATTTGGTCGCTGCGTTGCCTTGTTCCGGTCTCTTCGGGCATTTATTTCCGTCCTCCTGTGGATCCTATCCCGGAATGGTGCGGTAATACAGGTGGGTTGGGTCGAAGAGGGTGGTGGCGGGGTCGGTAAGAATTGAATCCCGTCCCGGGGTGAGCAAGAAACTAACAATCCATTGGGCCTCTCATATTCATTCCCTTGCTGAACTTAACTTTTCTCCGCCCCACGGCATGAACTATGGTGAGGAGGGGCAGGACCCATGTCCTCCCCCCTGGCGGGTCCTTGTTCTGCTCTGCACGGATTGCGCCCGGAGGTTTCCCACGATCGGTCAGCGACCTTTGGGAAAAAGCGAACCGCCAGCGCGGAAGGAAGCAGATATCACTCCTTTTGGCGGGCGCGACCCTAGACGTCTGTGTCTAGGAGTTGTGGGTGGGTGGGTGTGGGCGGTTTGCAATTGTTGAAATCGTCCAACCTCCTTTCCTCGCCCACTCACCCACCTTGCTGGAGAACTGCCAAGGATGCCTCGGTCGGTGGCCCGACACCACCGGACCGAAACACAATACTCCTGCACCGAGTCGGGGAGGACTCGGTCGGGCTTCAGTCTCAGCTAAAGCCCTCCTGTGTTTACTTCACGTCCAGGCCGGTCTCTAGGCGTACTGCGAAAGCGACGGCAGGGTGTAACGAGGCAAGCAAAAAGAACAGAATTGGAGAAAAGACAACAAAAAAAATGGGAGTCCCCAACAGTTGATATCGCATTTCTTCGACACTGTGTGGCCACTGATTTGGACCAGGAACTGATTTGGCTGCCTATCTCTTAAATCTCTTAATTTCCCAAAAAGGTAAATTTGCAACTGACAGTTACGAAGCGATGAATAAGTTTGGGTGCAATATGAAAAAGGCTAGACTTGAAGGATTATCTGTAATTTAGCACGAAAGGTCATTGTGCAGCTTGCTTTAAATTAAACCGGGACTAGCCATCGAATCAATCTACTGTCATCCAGTCTAGCCAATCTGTCAACAGTTCAATCATTGATGAAATATCCAGATGGGGACGGGGTTGTTGGGCCTCATCAGTAGTGGGTATCGTTTTAACTATAGAGCCTCGGCCCACCTCGCCGGATGCGCCGAAGCTCCGGGAAATCAGGGAAACGCGCGTCGTCGTGATCCGCCTCATCGCGCGAAGGGATGCGATTATCAAAGCGTCGCTAAAAATAGCGTCACTGTTATCTGTTGCAGCCGCCAAAAGGGTTGGATCAGCAGACGGCTCGGCAGGGTTTTGAACAGGGTCCCCGTCCCTAGATCACTAGATCTAGTCCGGTGCGTAACGTAACGCACGGGTGCACGGTCACGTTTCAGCGGTCGGGACTCGGGCGACGCACGACGGTGACAAAACGGTCATGGACATCTGGACGTCTGGTTTCGCCTGCAAGCACCACGACCATCCAGAATCTCTCGTGTGCGAGACCACTTGAGACTCGCACCCAAGCCCGAAAAAACACCACCAACCTAGAGCCGAACCGACTCCGGCGTGCGTGCGTGAAATCGCTGCGCCGGAATCGTCTCCGGAGTCTTTTTTGGAAAAATCTACCACTCGTCCGACGCACACTGGCACGGCAGAGGCGTCCCATAAATAGCCGGCGTTTTCCGGGGCGTTAATTGTGCTTCCTTCCCTGGCACACAGACACATACGAAGCGGTCCACCCCAAACAATCGCTACGGTGCTACGGCCTTGGGCCGGGGCCGAGGAGGGTTGCTATGGTAACAACCACGCGCGCGCCACGACCCTATCGTAGAGTTGGGAACGTCTCTGGAGAAGTGCTGGAGTTTTTTCGGTACGCTGGCTGGGCTGGGCAGGATCTTCTTTCTTGAGGTACCTCTCGGGTAATCCTGAGGAGTCCGAGTCCAAGTCCAAGTCCAACAGGCATGATCGCTGACATCTCGGAAGTCCCCGATAAACCGATCACGGGAATCCGGTCCGTGGAGTTCGCGTCTCCCCCGGCGTGTGGCGACGCCGTGTCCGGTGTGGTTGTGTGGGTGCCGTGCGCTGTGCGTCGTGTGCGCACAATACCACACCGCAAACCCCTCCATCCCTTCCTCGATTGCTCTAGGTCGGTAGAGAAAGAGCCCACCCACCCACCAAGCACCGCAACAAAGCGGAAGTAGCGTCTGGCGGTTGTGTGGTGCGCACTGTTGTGTGCTGCTCTCGCTCGCTCACTCGCTCACTCTCTCGCTCGCGCACTTAGAACGTCCACATCCGCAGCGCGTCTAGCGTCTCAGTCGCATTCAGAACTTGGTCGGAGTCGGAGCGCGCACTTTGCTAGCCCAGACCACGCTACCGCGCGAACTATTTCCACTACACGGCTTGTGTGTGCGTGCCTCTGTGTATATGTATGTGGTGGTAGTTCGGTGCGAAGAGTGTTGAGTCGAGCCTCTCCAGTCGCGGTGTGACGAGTGACAGACAAAAACCAAAACAAACGAAAGTGTGAGCACTCATACACTCCCACGCGCGTCAGACATTCAGCGAAACAACAAACCGGAACCACAACCACAACATTATCAACCCGCATCGGATCCGTCGCCATCTCTATCAATCTATCAATCGAGAACATATCAACAATTGCCCGGCTGTGTTCCGCCGAAGCCTCGTGTTTGTGCGATTGTGACTTGAGACGCGCTTCGCCTCTATTGTTCCCCGGCGACGGGTTCAGAACGAGTCGGAGAGAGAGAGAGGTAGCGAGTGAGAGAGAGAGAGAGTGGACCATACAACAAAACAGTGACGCTACGACGCGCGCGTGGAGTCTGCGTGAGTGGAGTGAGTGGTTTGACAGCTCCCTGCACATCTCAATCGCTGCTCCGATTGCATAGATTACCGTGCTCGGTGTGTGACTCATCTGATCTGACGCGTTCGATCGTGTGCCTGCAAGGCGAAGACCTACGAGTGTACCTAAACCTAAACACCTGCACTCCTCGGGCCTCGAGCGATCGATTTTCACCCCCGCGAGAGAGAGAGAGAGAGAGACCACGGCCCCCTGGATTGCCTTGGATTTCTTGCCCGGCCGTCTAAGCCGCGTCTCTAAGGCCATGAAGCCAGGAGCGTGGAGCGGGTAAGTCGCGCCCAAGCAGGGCCTTCACGTTGCGAATCTGATACACTGGAGGGCCTGGACCCCCGCGCCGTGGTTCTGGCTTCCGAAAGTTGGCCGCGAGATGCCGTCATCAGTCAGCAACTTTTCGTCACCCTTTCGCTCGCCGTCAGCCCTTCGATAGGCCCTTTTCAGTTGGCGGCGCAGTTGTCTTCGGTTGACCCGAAAGTCGGTTATGGGTACAGTTGATACCAAAGCAACTAAAACGGGTTTCTAGGCAATCTGGGATCTGGGATAAGAAATTTGTACAGGACTTTGCTTAATTTTGCTACAAAAAACCAAATATTTAAAAAAGATTTTCAGAAAATCGTACATTGCGAGGAATTCCTACAATGCTTCAAATAGTGCAAAATACTTCTAATAACAGATCCCATTCTATGCATTGACGATGCATTGAAGTTATCCACTTTGCTATGCATCCACAGGGTGCGCCATCTAGAGTGCCGTTTATCATTGGGTTATAAAATAAAAACGCCTTAATATTTTTCAATGCTTAAACATTTATTCGAAGGGTCGATTCACCCAATTTACGTATAAAATACAATTTGGGTTGCAAAAGATTGGGAAATATGAAACAAATATTTCAAAAGTGTTAGGTCGTCAACTCAATCGGAACGGTATTTGAAAAAAAACCATTTCATTGAATTCATGTTAATAAGCATTATTGGGGTTCGGAAAACCCTCACATCGTGCAAAAGAAGCCAATGCACTCACAACGAGTTACTGTTTGGTACAGATTTTGACTGATTGGGTTCTTCGTCGAAATTGATGCTGAGGATTTGGACGGCATTTAGTTCCAACATGAAGGCGCTACGTGCCATACAGCGACTCAAAAATAAAATAAAATAAAATACACTCAAAAATACTTCGACCAAATGAGCTACTGCCAAGCCAGTCGTGGTGGATATTTTTTACCAAAAATTGTTTTTCTTCAAAAAAATGAAAGAATCAACCTTTCAAATATATGTTCAAGCATCGGAAAATAGTCAGCCGTTTTTGTTTTATAATAACCCAAAGGTAAACAGCATTTTAGATAGCCCACCCTGTAGAACATTGACTGAAACAGAATGTAAATATTCTGCCACCGAAAAAGACCTTTTAGCCATATATGGTGCAAAATTGGAAATTTGAACAGATCATAAACCACTAACCACTAACCTGGCGCTTGATGCGTGGCACTAATGCCGATGCCGTCATCAGTCAGGAACGTTTCATCACTTTCGTCATTATTATTATTATTAATGTTGCTACTATTATGATTATTATGATTATTATTATTATTATTATTATTATTATTATTATTATTATTATGATTATTATGATTATTATGATTATTATTATTATTATTATTATTATTATTACTATTATTATTCTTTTCAACTCTTTAACTATTTTATTCTTTTAAGATTTACTACAATTATCACCACTCTTATAACGGGTACGGGTTGCGCTCTAGCTACGCAATTCTTGAGATCATAAATTACTGCAGAAAAATTTATCAAACAGTGATCAAATATCACCATTTATAGACATCCACAACATCCAGTGTAAGATACACAAGATTTCGAGCAGATGTACGAGGAACAGTTTTAAACGTTCGCCAATGTGCTGGGCTCATCGGGATCGCGATCCTTGGCTGATCTCTCTGCTCTGAGCTCTTCAACCCTGGTTTGGTGTGAAGTTTTTCCAGTCCTTTCCCGCTCCTTGCAATAATGCTCCGGTGGTCCTCCACGCCAGTTCAGTTCTTCCCTCAGCCGTCTCTGTTTTCTTGTGGAGTGCTTTTTTCCAACCGGTTCTCCCGGACTTTTTGTGTCCATCTTCAGTTGCAATGTTCTTTCGTCTCCGTCACCGTTTTCCACACACTCAACTCAACTCTTCTTCGAACCAGAACCAGGTGTGGTCCAGGTGCTGTGTCGTTGCAATTTTTTTTTTAGACAGACCCGGTACTCTCGTCTCTTGCTCGTCGTTAGATGGTCCCCCGGTTTGTCTGTACTTATCCGCATCCGCCTCTTGTATCCGCTTCATCCGGTGACAGGATGCATTCGGCTCCTGTGGATGTCCTTACGCGCAAATTCGCATTCGCGGTACGTTCCAATCACTATATAGGTCAGTGGGCGCAAATTAGATCAATTGATCAACTTATTTTCCCTTATGCGTATACGACGAGCTCTTGCAAACCCTTAAGGATACAGGATACAGAAAAGGAAAAGAATAAGGAAAGAAAAAAAGTAAGAAAGAGAGATAAGCACATACAGTACAATCGTAGAGCACGGTTCGGTCTTCGATCCCGGGGCAGAAGGGAGGTGCTAGAATCCACCTGTTAGTCAGCAGTACGCGCGAAGAACATGGGAACATGTCTCTCGGGGGTATCAACACCCAACAGATCATTATGTAAACAGTTCTATAAATATTGCCAGGTTCCCCCTACCATAGACACACTACAGAATAAGGGGCTTGCACACACGCGTGCGCGCACGTTCATATACAGTCCCCGGCCCCCCCCTATAAGAAGGTTTGCGATATTTTCCGGCAAAAAAGAGGAAAATGGAAAAACAAAACAGAAACCACGCGCAGAGCATGCGGAAGGAACAACAACAACCATGGCATAACTGGCACACCGAGAACACCCGAACGAACCGCATCCGCAGAGCATAATGCTCGGTTTTACTCGGCGCGCATTAACATCTTGCGCCCGTCCTCGTTTGTGCGTCTTTGTTGTTGCTGCTGTTGCGCACCGGACCTGGGTGCGTCTGGGATGGGATGGCCGTGCAAGAGGTTGTACAGGTCCTTTGTTGACGGGGTTCTACGGGGCGAACGAGTTTTTGGTTCTGTTTAGGGCAGTAAGAGCCTTGCGTTGGTTAAGCGGACACGGACACACTCACACCAGGACAACAGTGCTGCCGTTGTAACGGTTGTTCGTTATTTTTCAAAAACACGCAGCAATAATGTATAGCGTCGCATTTAAATCTTGCTACGACTACGACTCAGGTCTTGCTTCGTTTAAAATAACGTCAAACGTACTTCGGTATTTAACCCACTTCGCGTTATTAATTTATGGTATTCCCACACTGACACACTGTTTGCAAAGGCTCTCGGCTCTCGACCTTCTCTACCGCATAGGGATTCCTTCCCTTTCTGATTGGAAAATAACTTCAGGGAAACTAATAATGAAGGAAGAAAATAATAAACGATTTTTAGGAGGCTCAGGACCACGGACGAGTTGAAAATTTTACTATATGACTCACTGCGACATCGCGAGCTTCTGGCCTATAACCTGTTTAAGGGGCTCCTTCTTCATTTGATTGAAGAAATATGGGCCGTTGATGCCAATGCAGACCAAAATTCGTCGTCACTCGTTGGTGGGTGGGTGCATTGGCTTCTCTTGCACGACTCAAAGTAATTAAACGAAATGAGCGAAAATGAAACAATGAATCTGTGAAGCGCCCATCAGATCCAAATCGAAGACCCATTATTTTTGGTATTTTGGTGAATCCTAAATCCTTCTTAAATCTACCGTTCGTGCGAATTGGTAGGGACCATACTGATAGTAATTATTATAATAATAATAATATTATAATAATACTAAAATTATAATAAGAATAATAATAATAATAATGGTAGTCGACGCGAAAAGGTCTCGGATATACACGAAGCCTGATCAACAATTTTCGGGGCATTTTAATTTCCGCGTGCTACGTATATCCGATTTTCGATTTAGATTTGTGGCATTAGGTTGCTATACATGTCAGTGACTTATGATGAGCAGTTCGACCATTTTGAGTAATCGGTCAATTTTTGACGGTTTTTTTTTTTCTTGGACAAGACTTGGCTCATCTTTGATGCGGTTTTTTCTACTACATCGTAGCGTAGCGTCGTCCTTTCAACGGGTCCCCCTTCAGTTCAGTCTGGAACAATAAAAAGTCACAGACAGACCACGTATTGCTTTTAAAGCCATTCGCCCGCCATGGTCTACCTGCTATTGCTCCATCAGGAACTTACAAACAAAGGACTCCCGATTGTATGTGACGAAGATGTACCCAGAAATGGCGCACACAGTTGCGTGCGTGTCCGGTCGGCTTTAACCCATTCCCCCTTCCACCCCTGGCCGCACAGGTGTCCCCAGTTCGCGTCTAATGTACTTTCTACATGCTACAATGGGGTGGGGGTTTAATGTGTAGGATCGGCAGAGCTGCATTGTGAGCTGCTTTGCGGGCTGCTTTCACAATGATTGTTCTCGGGCCATCGGTCTGGTGGCTGCCTTTGTTTATGATTTATGTCGTTTGCCATTATTTTACACATTGCTCGTTGCGCGTTATTTATGTAGAGAACGAACCGGATTTATAAAAGATATGCTAATCCACATGTATGCTAAACGTCACCGCACCCATTATAAGCGCTGCAGCGCCCGGCCACATAACAGCGGCAGCATAACAATGTTCCCGGCCAGCTACGGCATGGTGCATGGCTGCCCCTTTCAAGGCGCACCAAATATCATTATTCGTCCCAAAACCGTTCGGTTCGTCTTGCAGACTAACCGGACTAACCGATTAGCTTCAGAAGAAGAAAAAAAAGGGACAAACGAAGGCCCGCGTGGATTTGTGCGCCGTGAGCGACAAAACGCGACAACCGAAACGCAAAATAAGGTCGAAACGGTGCGTGCGGTGTGTGTGGCCCGAGCATAAAATTGGCCCCCTTTGCAACATACCACTATAGCCGACGCAGCCGCAGCGTTGTTGTTGCCCATGGCTACCGGAGTGCGAAACGCCAACATCGAACCGTTTAGCGAGACGGGCCTCAGTCAGAAAAAACACGAAAAGGATATGCAACAAATGGCGGGCGGGCGGGCGGTGGAGTGGTGTGTTTCCTGTTGCAACATTGCTGACTGCCGTCGCCGCCGCGTCCTTTTTTATGCTCGCCTTTTTGTGCCTCTACTACTTCCAAGCGCCTGCGCAGCGCAAGGACCTGAGGAAGGGACACACTCCTCTCATTAACCCTCCTTTCGAAACGGAGGACTTCACCGAACGGTGCGGTGTTGCGTGTGTCCGTGTGCGTGATCAAAGAGCGCGTTCGATGGGAGTGGGTGGTGGGTGGGTGGGCTAGTGGGCACTGACTGCAACGGCCGCCAGCGTAGGCGCACTCGAGGCGTACTGCGTAGGGAAGGACGAGCCGACGAGAGAGCGCCAATGCTTCACTTCAACACCACCACACAGTACGGTAGTAATGTACATATACCACCACAACATGGCTCAAAAATCTGATCAAATTTTGAACAGACGATAACAACAACGACCCAGAAGGGTTGAAAAAGGGGGTGGCTTTGTTACAGTCCTGTTGCGGGGAGCGTGTGCGTTAAAAACAAAACAAAGCAGTTCGGGTTTTTGTGAGTAATTTGTCTGATGGCTGTAATCTTGGATGCACTTGAGACAGTTTACAATTTTTCGCGTACACTTTTCGCGATATTTTTTTGTATATTTTATTTCTGAGTGAATAGTTATAAATTACTGTTATTACTTTCTATCCCCAAACTAGCGTGTAACCTGATTTGCAATCAATTACTCTAGTTTAGAGCTAACAACAAACTCTGGTCAAAATAAAATTAAAAAACTCAAGAGCGTGTCTGTAATGCTGCTCAGATGCATACTTAAAGCTAACACAGTCCAAGACTAAAAAAAGAAAAGAAACAGTCGCACCAATCGACGACGGCAGTTTTAGCCTTCTCGGAGCAATTCGAAACCAAAGGGTTTAATTAATAAGCTTTAATAATATTTCCATAAATGACAGTAAACGACAACTAAGGGATACTAGTTTTTTTCAGATTCTGCCAAATCGTAGGTTTCTTTCTCCGTAACCCGTAATTGTTGAATGTGGAATGTATGAAAAAAGACGAAGGCAATATGCAAGGAACATCAACGAGATTGCACTAGTGGCGGCCGAAGAAATTTAAACAGGAAGGGCGTTTGTGAGAGTCCTATTTTACAGAAACCTTATTTACTTGTAAACTTATTACTAAGCCTAAGTATAGTATTAATCCATCTTAACTATAGCATCCATTGATCCTTACAAAAAAAATTTCGTGTGCAAAAAAGTTCTGCTCCATTCGGAAATTCAGCATAAGATATTGTAGGTCATGGAACTGCTGTCGGGAAAGTCTTTGGGTGTTTAGGCTGGCACCTGATGGATTTTTATTTACGAAACAGAATCACGGCCCAAAAATATCGTAATCCACTTTATTGCAGTATTATTGATATGCTGTTTTGAATGCTAATCAGTTACCCAAGCGAACTCCTAAACTTGTTTCTACCGAATTCAATGTTATTTATTATCACATGCCAGTGTTAGTGAAACGGGTAAGGCAGCTAACCTCCGTAGCTTCCAGCGATTTATTTCAATTTTCCGGGTTGCGGGAGTTTTTAAAGAACGTTTGTATGTTTATTGAAATTAGGTATCTCAAAAACGGGCGAAGCGAGTATCGTCGATGCTTGTAAAAAACTTGGAATCAATTTTTCAAGACGGCGGAAAGTAGGATAAGAAGTTTTTGACGCGAGTTGGGGTTAGGGCGATTTCCGGACAACACCGGAACAGTTTCGAGCTGCATTTTTCCTTTTTGAACTGAATTTTTCCCAGATTTGCAAAAAATAATTTGAGAACGTAGATAATTGTGTTTTTTTAGAACAACAGACCGGGCCGTATTTATTAATAATAATCGTAGATAATTGTTTTAGGGGATGCCTTTACCCTGAGGGGATGCTTTTACCTTTACTACTTTAGCCGAAATATTTTATTCAATAAAAATAAATATTAACCGAGGAGGCAGCTTCGGTGTTTGTGGTGTTGTAACACATACCAATAAACATTAAGCATACTATATAAATCATAATTACTACATAAACAGAATATTATAAATATTATAATAAAATTTAAACCCCAATCGCAACCCTATTTGTGGTAAAAAAGGGTTTCATCGTAACAAGCAAAAAAGTTGGATCAGATTTGAGTACACGATGCGGAAGCTAGTAGCGGAATTGTTTCAGAAAAAAACACCAGGCTTTCTTTCGTCGAACCGATTACTGTAGTGGACAGTGGTAAAACTGGTTAGCTTTTTTATTGGGCCCATAGCCAAGAGTTCCCTGCGATGCCCTGAGAGCGTTTCCTGCAGAGCTTGCATTTTACGCCACGCGTATTATTTACGCATTTGCGTATTGGTGCCATAAATTGGACCGGAGAATCCTTGCCTTGTGGTACAGGAGCTGGTGGAACAGAGAGATATTGTTTCGATTGTCACATTCGGAAGTTCCTTGTTGGGAGTACGGAACAAGAGCGAGAGAGCCTCAATCCACGACCTAGTGCAACATATTGTTTTTTTCCGAAGTCTTAAAATTACACAAACCATTACCCAAGCTAGTGGTTCACGCGGTTACCGTTCGGAGCACTAGCACGAACCCATCCGCGCCGGTTTGTGTTACTGTTGAACCCCCCTCGGGTCGTTGAAATTAAATAATAATTACAGTAAAAAAAGTTGGAAAAAACTAGTCTCGCCACAGTCAATCGCACTTAGGACTGCTCATCGAACGGCGACGCCGACGAGCTCTATGTCTGGCCTGGCCTGGGGTCATTGCCCCGGCCGGTGGGGTGGCTGGGAGGGGTGGTGCTGTCGTGCAACACCGGTCTTAAGCGGCGTGAAATTATAGTTTTCCATTTTTCCCATGACGTGCGCCGTAGGACCTTTTGGCACACGGTTCGACGACCCCGGCACAATTCTTATCGCGCCCGGCGCGAAGTCGATTTGTTTCTGTTTTTGCACCCGTATCCGTTTGGGTGTGCCATTTTCTTACGGTTCTGTTACGGGTGGTGTTTGCCATTGATATTCTCCCGCCGCCTTATCGAGGTTCTCCGGGAGTTTCTCGGTAGTTCGATACGCTTTCCAATTCCGAATTGCGCGACTAAGCGTGGAACGAATAATAGTTGGATAGCCCCCACCACCACCTAATCATGTTGAGGTCCCGTCCCCTCTCACCGTCTCCCGATCTTCACAGGTGCAGCGCGGAATGATACGGTGCCCCTACATCCATGAGATGCACGAACGCTTGATAGGACCAACGCCGAGACGTCCACTGCCCATATCCTTTCCGCCGCTCGCCAAACCGGAAGTAATGGACCGCGAAAGTGACTGCCTGCTCGAGAGCCGGCCCGAGGGCCGCCAGATCGGCACCATGGTGAAGGTAAGTCAGCAACCGGACTCCGAATCCGGACTCAGCTCGAATTATGTTCGTGTTCGTTTTCCATTCCCGAGCAGCTTAATCCCGATGGGTTTGGGTCGCACACGACACCGACCCACCATCGGGCGACCGGGCATCACCATCATCATCATAAAGCAGCATCACCACCACCGACAACAGTGCCTTGCATCTTGGGGACCGACGACGACGACGACGAGCTGGGCGGCGGGCAGCAGCACCGCCGGCAGCTCCGGGCGCGCCCGCTGCACCTGCGGGCGGACGGGGCCGGCGGCACGACCGTCACCAGCACGATCAGTGACTCGGACGACGATGGCATCCATCTGCGGACGCACCTGCGCAAGATCATCGACGCCCGGAAGCCGAAAAACGCCAAGTGAGTACACGGATTGAGATCCCTATCCGGCGGGGGTCGTTTGGGATCAGGAGGAGCGATTGCGATGCGATTGCTTTGCGCACTGTTTATGGTTTTATGGGCCAGCAATCCAGCCCGTGGGTGAGACTGGAACTGATTCCCTGACCTGAAGCCTTCGCCGTGTAACTTATTGCCACGATCGTCGGAAGCATCTCGCCAGTCGCTGCTGTGTTGGATTGTCATGCAGTACTTTCTCTATTCTTAATTACCTTGAATTCCTTAAACAGCTGTTGGCTAATTCCGTGAAATTATGTGGTGCCTTTTTGAGTGACTCGATGATTCACCAACATGTCCACATGTTTTCGATACGGGACAAGTCTGCACTTCGGCGCGGTCTGTAGTCTAAAACATTAATATCTTGACTGGTCCAGCTGCGAGATAAAATACTCCCCAATGAGCCGTTTTCCTACAGGCACGATTACTTCTTTTCATCAGGATCGAGTTAGTTGCCGAATCCACACGACCTTGAAGGCTCCACGACTTTCACAATTCCATGTGCAGAAATGCATCTCCAGACCATGTAATGTAATAATCAATCCGGAGCACCTCATGCCAGAATGAAGAAGGTTTCGAAGCACTCCGATAGTAAAATGCCATTCTTTAGCTCAAGTTTGCCCTGGCCAAATTTTCCGGCATTTTCTAACCTACTGAAGAGGAGGACTGTTACTGAAGGTGCTACTATACCCTTTGATTAAAACTTTTGTTGGATATTTTTGACGGATAGACGAGGGTTTGTAGTTGAGATGTACGTTCGTCAATTCGTTGGGGTGTTGATTTCTTAACCCCAACATCGTTAATATGATAAACGCGACCTTGCCATATACTAGGTTGTTCATTATATTCGGAGCCTCGATAGGAAAAATATCTTTTTGAAAACTAGAACGCCTTCCGCAGCTGTTATGATGTCATCATTTTATGAAAAACGCTTTTCACGCATGATTTGTTTGGATCTGAAAACTCGAATAGAACTCGCTGGGGCCAAATCTAGTAAATACTGGTGGATACTCCAACAATTTGAACTTTAACTCATAGATTTTTGTCATTTTCAAATTGCTCTAGTTACCCTGGTGCATTGTTTTATTTTTTTTAGATTGTTATTTTTTACGTGGATCGTCTTGAAGGCCCAGTGCGACCTCGTTTAACCTCGGAAACATCCCTTTTTATTTTATAATTGAATACGAAAAGTCCTTATACACTTTCAACATTCGTCCATAAATTTCCTTTGCTTTTAAACCTACCAAAAATATAAATTAAATCACTGCACGATACTTGATTTGTTCCATTGTAAAAACTACTGTAACATGTCGATACTATATGACTTGTAAAAAAATTAAACTTCACATACGTTCATATTAAGGGTGTACGAATATAACAAAAAATAGGCTCGTAACAGCGCCCTTTGTTATCGAGGCTCCGAATATAATGAAAAACCCAGTACATTGATTATTTTGCCGATTGCTTTCGTATTTTTTTTACCATAAATCCTCATAGTAATAAATAAATTACGTTCTGCATCGGTTAGTTTTTATATTATTAGGATTTTCGCATTCTTTCAAGCTGAGAAACAATTCTTCACCGTGCATTTCGTGGCCTTAGCTTTGTATTTTCAACATTAAAACATATAAAAAATTGCATTATTGTTGCTCGTGACAACTGTTTGCTGTAAATCTGGCTGCACTGTAACAAATTGAAAGATGTTTAATTGAAAGTGGAGAACTGTGTCTTATCATTCTGATGTCAAACCAACGACGGATGGACGGATCAGTATTACTAGGTAAACGTTACCTAGTTTAAATGCGAATCCCTTTTTTATCACGTAACTTGCCGGAAACAGAATTACCATTTAACGTTACTCTCTCCGACTCCACTATTTTCCCACCTTTCTGGCTTGCAGTTTAACAATTTGAGACGAAAACATGCGATGATTTGTAGTAATACGATAGGTAGAGCCGTATTAAGCATCAACTTGCAATGAATTTTTAATTGAAGTCATCTGATTGAAAAGCGCTGCACGATACTTCGATACCGGACGAATGCAACAAACATTTTGAACGGTGAAATATTTCCTCACGGCTAAACGGAAATCTTTCTGCGTTTAGCTAGTGGGAATTATTTCACCGGCACCGGGGTGATATATTTCCGCTGGCGGATTGCGCGTCGGGCGCCGGTTTGGCAGTGAAGGACTTGCGAGTGGACTCTGCGCTGTGCTAAGTGCATTAGTTAATAAAGTGGTTAATAAACGTGAACCACTGAACTCTGCTGTGCGGTGCAGCGAATTTCGTGCTGGTGTCCTCGAGCAAGTTGGCTCGTAAAGCCGCCACGAATCACATCGGGCTTGGTGGGTCTTTGTCCAATGTCCCATTCCAGTGGCTAAGAGCTGGATCACAACGCAATAACCTCACGCGTCTATCCATTCAGACAGTTTACAGTGCCTCTAAAGCCAATCAACTTATATTATTCAATGCTTTGTGGAATGCTACCACAAACCAACTTTATGGACTTCAACGCTTAAGTCGGCGCTAAAGTAGAGTCGCTGACGGTGGTTCCACCAACAGAAGTTTGATGTTGTCTTCGGTGATTTGCAGACCGAGATCGGCTGCAGCTAGGTCAACCTTTCTGCAAACCTGAGCTACAGAACCGAGCCGGCGAATCTTCTTAAGCCGTCCAGCAGGACAGGTCGAACTCGGTGCTGCCAACTACACCTTCCTTGCACGCACACACTGCTCACCTTTCTCCTCTGTCAACTATCGTCAGATCAGCCTCGGTCACAGCAGTTGTAGGCGCGTTGACGCGTTGTTTTGCTCTGCTTCTATTTCCCCCAAAGGATCCAGCCAGCTAGGCGACCAATTTTCACGTGCTTTTCTGAGAGGTGCCCGATTCTCTCTCGTTCTCTCTCTCTCCTTTATTTTTTTCTCTCTATCTCTCGATGGTGCTAAAAGAACACCCTCTGGGGGATGGACCTCTGGACCCTGCAGGATGGGTCCAGGATGTCTGGAGCGCGTAAAGCCGCAAGGATGTTGCCAACGTGTAGGATGATGAACCTCGCCGTACCAGGTACCGTGCCTCTGAGAAAAGCTGGGAGCCGGTGGCGAGAAAATCCTTCGCTCACGGGCACTCACGAGCGGGCGTTCTCGCCGGAAAAGCGGACACAACCCCATTTGTTGTGATGCTGTGCTGTGCACACAAACGTGCGTGAGGGGTTGCGAAGGATTACGAGCGCACACAGACACGCGTGAGCCGCATTAGGGTCGGATGTCCGCTTCGCTCTGTCAGGCATTCACAACCCCCTTTCCTTTGCCACACTCTCTAGAGGTGGAGGGTGGCGCCGCGAGATGCTGTGATTTGCGAAGCGTGTCCTTGTGTGTGTGTGCGAGAGAAAGAGAGAGAGAGATAGAAAGAGAGGGGAGAGGGGGAGAAAGAGAAGGAAAACGAGTTAGATTAAAGGTTGGAAGGACGACGCGGACGATACACGATGCTTCTCTCTCGCTCTGTGTTCGTCAGGGCCAACAAGGGGACATCCTTGTGCCCGGCCCGGAGAGTGAGCGAGAGAGAGAGAGAGATAGGGAGAGAGGGAGAAAGGGCCTCCGGGCGCTCGGCTGCTCGGTCGGCATCGTCCTTTCGGGCCCGGATCGGGCACATCATCTCTCGGCACATCATCTCTCGGGCGCCTGGCCAGGCTCCAGGGGCTAGGGGCCAGGGGCCAGGGGCCAGGGGCCGGGCCAGGACATTGGTGCCGTGGCCCAGGATATACCCACCGGGGCAGCATTGCAGCAGTCGCCAGTAGTGCGGTTGGTACGCGATCGCGCGGTTCAAACTCGTCTCTATCTCTCCCGACCGACCGACCGACCGACCGACCGGTGCCGTGCCGTACCGTGCTTCCTGTGCGCTGTGGTGTGGTTCTGGTCCGTGTTCCTTCCCCCCCCCCCCCCCCCTTCCCCCGTTGCTCTGCTGTTTGTCCCTGACCTGAGAGAAAAAAGGCCGCGAAAAAAGGGGGTCCCAAAAGGGTCAGCCCGTTCTTTGTTTCCCTCCTGTTTGTGGCGTGCAAATCTGCGTGCGCGTGTGTGTGTGTGTGTGTGCGTGCGGGCTTGAGAGTGTGTGTGTGTGTGTGTGTGTGTATGTTGAACACCAATACACACTCGCGCACGCGGCGGGGACTAACGGACGCGCAAACGGACGATGAACGAGATCCGATCAGAGATCGTAGACGTTCCGTGGTGAAGGTCCTTTGGCGAACAGGCCACAAAAAGGGTCGATTGTATGTGTGTGTGCACGCTCTGTGTGTCTGTGCGCGCGCGTGTGTCTTTGTGTGTGACAAATCAATTCAATCAATTCACCTAATTTGTCGCCGCCTGTAGAGGCCGCGCGCCAGGACGAGCGACGAGTGACACTTGGGTTGGGTTGGGTTGGGTTGGAATTTTTAAGGACCCTCAATGCGACGGGGGGTGGGATGCCCGAGGGGGCCCTAGGTGGGTGGTGGTGGGTGGCGGTTCAGCATCACAGGATCATAGACAGCATCGTTCAGCTCGGGGCAACCTTCTGCGGCTTCTATCAACTGCCTAGGGGTTCAGCTATCAACCGAACAACCTGGGGATTGGCACCACCACCTCTGCGAGCTTCCCCCTGCCCCTTGGGTAACGTCCAGCCTACACGCCCACCACCACCCGATCCACGGTTGTGTGGGGATTCGTCGGATCCTAGGTCGCAGCATCACCAGTGACATCCTGGCAAACGTGTATGCTTGGTGTGCCGTGTGTGTGTGTGTGTGTGTGTGTGCGCGTGTATGTGTGTGTGTGTGGTGGAAGAAAATTTTGGTTGCCCACACAACCCACACACATTCCTTTCTCTCTCTCTCTCTCTCTCTCTCTCTCTCTCGGTGGTGAACCAAGAACCATGACCCCACCCGAAACTATTCCGTGGAATGGCGGGTGGGTGGCGGAGGACGGCTGGGTGGGGCTGTGGATCAGGGAAGAGGAAGTGGGTGGGACGGGGGTGTTGGGGGTCGCAAGCTCGCATTTTTGACTCTCTTTCTTGGCGTGGCGCGCTCGCTGGCGAATCCGCCTTGCAACATCAAATCTGCGACTCGCCCATCCCGCATTCACCTCCCGCCCTGGGACACCCATCGCTTGGCCCCATCTGAACTCAAAGAAGCAGCAACCCACAAAACAATGGGTTTTTGCGATGGAGACTCTGTTGGTGGAAAAGCCACACAAAACCCCGAACGCCACAGATTCTCACAGTATCCTCGAATCCCTCGACAGAGAGAGAGAGAGAGCAGGAGGGGTGTGGAAGGGGCAGGGATGGGAGGCGAGTGGCAAATTTTCCTTCGACGCTTCGACACGCTCTCTTACTCGCGGTTTTCGCGTTACGGGTTCGCGGTGTGCGAGAAACTTCCTTTTTCGAGCAGTTCACGCTCTTTCGCGACGCGGCCTGTCAGCGCGCAGCATCCGCAGCTGCGTGTAAAATTTCCCCCCCCCCCCCCCCCCCCAGCGCTCGCCCTGCCACACCTGCTGCCGGTGGTGGTGGCGGGCTGGTCTGGGGCACCTTGTTTTGCTGCACACACTTTCGCTTCAAGCAGTTCGAATTTTCCCCGAGAAATTGTGGGATGATTTTTCCGAACGAAGTGAAAAATCATAGAATGAAGCTCGGATCAGTAAGGATGAGTCGAGCGAGACACTCATTTCCGGGTGGGTTGGTGTGAGTGAGTGCTGCGAACAGCAATGAAGGGATGCGATGGTTCGAGGCGAAGCTGCCAGGCTCAATCGGGAAGCAGTGGGAAATATGGCCGCCGACCGTCTATGCGCGAAAGGGTGACGGGAGGTGCTGGGAGAGGGGATTGCTAATGCTCTTGAGTGATTGAGTGACCTCTGAGTGACTTGGGCCCCCCCCCCACCCACCGGCGGATAATTAGTTGGGGGGGGGGGCGTCTCTCGGATTGTTAGTCTCTTTGTCTCTGAATTATTCGGTTTTCCAATCGGCTGCACCCGACGGGGTGTCGGCTGGGGGGGTATGGGGTTGTTTGGGGGTCTTCACCACCTACTCCTACGTCCGTTTCGCCAGCTCGACGAACACTCCCCCAGTGCATTAGTGTCCCTGCTATGAGTACTACGGCTACTACTACTACTACTAAGACTACTACCACTACCACTAGTCCCATCCCCTTGTCTTGTCCCGCGCGTCGTCGTCGAGCATCGGTCGAGTCGAGAGATCCTTCCTCGAGTGCTGCCGACAATTTTATTCAATTTTTTCCCCATTTTAAAGCGACCACCACGAAAAACGTTAGCTTGTGACTGGTTTGTGTGACTTGTCTTGTGGTTCCAGCCCCCGTGTGTGCGTGCGTGCGTGTGTGTGCTGCAACATAACAAAGAGTTCTAGAGGGGAGAGAGAGAGAGAGAGAGAGCGAGGGCTGCAAAGAGTCCGGGCCGGTGAAAATGGTCGGCGGTGGTGAGATGAAGGTGGCCACGGTCGACGTCGAAAGCAGTGACAATATGGCGACGCTGCCCGTGTCCCGCTCCCACGGCGTGGCAGGGGCCGCCAGTGGTGCGGGCGGTGGTGGTGGTGGTGGAAGTGATACTGCGGAGAAAAACAATGCCGCCAACAAGGAGATGGAGCTGAAGAACGTGATGCCGAAACCGATGCAAAGGTTAGTTCCCCGTTCGTTCGTGCCCAAGATCGCCGGAAGGATCGATGGAGGGGGAGTGAGGGAGTGGGGTTTGGAAACCAGGACGTGGTGGCAGAGAAAAGGGCTCTGCATGAGAATGGAGCCTCGGTTTCCACACGCACTCCGCTCGCTCCGTAGGTTCCAGCTGAGTTCCAGTAGTTCCGGGGCTTCTGGGAAGGGTTCCCGTGAGTGGCAGTTAACAGGAGGGTGGAAGGAGGGGGGTGGGAGCGGGGTGTACACTCTGGCGCGCCGCAGACTGCTTGGCTGCAGAGTCTGCAGGGCTACACAGAAGAGAAACTCACAAACTCACATTCCTCAATCTCTTCGACTGGACTGGCTCTCGGTCCTCCTCTCCAGGATTGTAGGCGGGGTATAGGCAGGACGTGGAAGTACCTACACTTTGACCTACAGCTCTCCTGTGCCGTTTTTTTTTGTTTTTTTTGCACAGAGGATTGTTGTTTGCTTTGTGGCCCACCACCAGCCGTATCTCTGTTTGCGCCGCCATCTTGAGGAGTCTCCGGGCAACGTGCCTCTTCCGCACGTTCCGAATCCAAGAGAATCCGGAGAGCTGGAGTCCAGCAGTGGCTGTGCAAAATGGTCGATGATTAAATTATGAGTCCGTGGATCCGTCGTGGTACGATAAACACGTGCCAATGTGACGTTGGAGCAGTTCCATCAAAAAAGTGACACTACTACTCTACTCGCTGGTTCGCTCGTTCGTCGACCGCACGGAAACTGGGCCAATGACCGTGTGACCACTTTTCCGGGGGGTTGGAGGGGTGGGGGGTCAAGTACGGGCAGTCTTACCGACCAGACTACCGGACTCCTACAGAAAAACGGAAGGATTAATTTACCTGCATTAGTTGTAAGGGAGTGACAGTCTCCCTTCGGGAACGCCGCGTTGCCCGAGGTCCTGTTGTTCAATTCCCTGGCCTGGTGTTCGCCAGCTGCTCGAACTGTTTCCTAATGTCCTAAATGTTCATGTTTCGTTTCCATGTCGGTGCCCAGTTCGGAGAACTCACACCCGGGAAGAATTATTCCTACCTTGTCTTATGGATTCGGGAGTGACAGTCTCCCTCCGGGAACACCCAGTATAGAAAGGTCGTATAGAAAGGGCGGTGGGGGTTCTCCATTGGTTGCGGTGTCGTGAAGTGCGTGACGACCACTTCAAAGTTACCCAGCTCAATCCTGAGCCTGAAAGAGCCTGTTCAATTACCGTTGCCTGCCACTGACTTGTGTCGGACACTTGACGCACCCAGCCGAGGGACCCACGCCGAGGAGCGTTTTGCGCTGAGCCAGAAGTCGAGTGGCAGAAGCGCTCGAAGGACACTAGATTTGCATTGTTCGCTAAACCTTGCTCTCGATATTGCTATCTCTCTCTCTCTCTCTCAGAACTTCGCTCTTCATCGTCACCAGCCTGGTCTACGCAATGCTGCTAATCGTCGTCTGCGTGGCGTACGTTATCAGCGACGTCACGACGCACCATCTGCCTGTGATGTACTACGAGGGCTTCTTCACCTATCTCTACGGCGCCAGCATACTGTTCCTGCTGTACGTGTTCTGCTTCCTACTGCAAGGTACGTGACTAGGTTGGCGAAGGTGTATTGGCTTCTCTTGCACGGCACGGGTGCTGGGAGTTTTCCGCCGAATATTATTATTATTACACTAATACAACTGCCTTTTCCTTCTACTTTTCCTATCACACAGAGAGTTCCTGCTGCAACGGAAAACCGAAACCACCGAAGGAGAAGAAGCCGAAGAAGGAGAAGAAATCGAAGAAGGCGGCCACCGACCCGGAAGCAACCGGCAAGGACGGTAAGGACGGTAAGGACGCTGGCGGAGGTGCCGCAGCCAAGGAGAGTTCCGCCACCGCCACCGGCAAGGCATCGAAAGAGGAGGCGAAGGGCAAGGGCGGCTCCACCAAGGCGAGCCCCTATCAGGTGAAACTCAGATTAACACTCGCTTCACTCCCGATCCCATTTTTGGCGCAACACTCTATCTCGTTAATCACCTCCTCGCCGGCTCCCTTGTTTGAGAGGGAGCGCCCCCCTACCCCGCGCCCCTGTGCCCCCCCCCAATAGCGTGTGCATATGTTCCTCCCGACGTGTGTGTGCGTGAGTGTGTGTGTGCCAACAACTTGCAATATTTCTGCAAACCCACAAACCTGCTCCTGCTGCTGCTGTACGCTACTAACCAGATGCCAGATGTACGCCTCCCGCGCGTTCGAGCAGTTTCGAGCAGAACGCGTGTACTTTGCGTGTCGGTTAGACGCGGTAGTAGTAGGTTGCGGTAGCAATAAAAAGCAGGCGGCACACTCGCGTTACCTTGTCCTCGCTTCGTGGTTCTTTTGCGTGCGCACCCCCACCCTAAAGATAAAGAGAGACCGAGTGGGAGAGAGAACGAGAGAGAGAGAGAGAGAGCTGCAACGCTTTTGCCCCTAGATTTCTACCTACTAGCTCTGTGTGTAGAATGTTGCGTTTTACCATTCGTTCGTTCCGTTTTTTCGAAAACTGCTAGACTGCATACCCGTCCGAGTTACCGTTTTATTTACCTTGGCCCCTTGGGCCACCACTACTTCTTCGTAGAGTCATTTTGTTTTCGGCTTTCCGTTCGGTTACTTGTTTTACTTCCGCTTCTATTTTTTGCACTCGCGCGTGTGTCAAAGTTGACGCGCTGTAGTAGTTACCGTTCCGTTCCACCTCCATCCTCTACGGCGACGTACGATCAGTGAAAAAATCGAGCACTTTCGAGCAGTTTCGAGCACTTTCGAGCAGTTTTCGAGCAGTTTCGAGCAGTTTGCCAGTAGCGTGCTGTGCGGCGCGTGGCTCGAACTAGTCACACATATTCAAGAAACAGCTGCTCGAATACTCGTTGCGGCTGCCAGTGGCTTTGCGATCTAACGTTTGTAGCGTTTGTAGTACCTTCCGGTTGCCAACCATCCAGCCCAGCTGTAGGTAGTATACAATGATCCCCGTGTCCACCGTGGCGGGGTCGGTGCCAGTAGCAAGTGGTATAGCCAACGGTAGCCGTGCCTTTCGCTCCGTAGCAGCAGCCTGAATGTGTTGCTCCATTTGCTTGTGTTCCCCAATATAGTTCCGCGCTTGTTTGTTTTGCGAAACATATTCAAGTTCATCCAGCACGCGCACACTAGCGTAGCCACAAATTCGAAACAATCAGCCCCCATCCCCCCACCACCACCACCATGCGCCTCGCGCCCTGCGACCCGCGCCCCTTAAAAAGTTAAACGACAAAAACCAAACCAAAAGTTTCCAATACACACACCCTTCAAACTGCCTCTGCCGTCTACAACATCGACACCCCCCTCCCACACACACATACACGCACACCCAGTACGCGAAGAAGCAGGAGGTTTACCCGAAGAAGAAGCGCGATCGGCTCCGCGAGATGCAGCGCCAGGCGGCTACGGCAGCAGCGGCGGCGGCGTCAGCGGCGGCGACTGCAGCGGCGTCGGTGGAGGACTCGCCCATCGGAGGTCCGCATTCCCCGCTGCTACGGTCTCCACTTCGGGTCGCCCTATGCGATGGCGACGACGGCGGCGTCCATCGGGACACCTACAACAGCCACATACATGGCGGTGGCGGCGGCGTCGGCGGCGGGCTCGGCGGCACCAGCAGACCAGGGCGGGCGCAGGTACACGGTCCAACAACAACCACCACCACACACTCACACAATATATCAGCTTTTCCATCGCCCGTCTCACACATCCGCTCTCCCCATTTTCTCCGACTAACTCCGAATTTGGCCCCCTTTCTCTTCCCGTTCGAGTGTTCTTGTGGCTTGTGGAGTGTGTGTGTGTGTGTGTGTGTGCTCGGGAAAAGAGTAGACTCACTCGGCGCCAACTTTCGTTCCTTTCGCGCGAAACACTCCCTCGCCCCACCCCCCCTCCACTCCTCCGCCTTCTCCAACCAGCTCAAATTTGCACATGGCATCATTTCGAACCGATTCGAGCAGTTTCGAGCAGTTTCGAGCACTTTCGAGCAGTGTGAAATTTAGCTGGTGGAAGGTACAGGATACGAAACTAACTGCAACCATCGTCTCCAGCAACCTCCATCGCCCCCACAACGTCCCCTCCGCCTTTCTCCATGTTTGCTCCGAGTGTGTGTGTCCTTTGCGGGAGTGTGTGGTGTTGCCTTGCGTACTAACAGCATCGAAGCGGTGTGCGGGAGGTGTCGGCTCTACTCTACTCGCTACTTTTTGGTGTCGGTTAGTGAGCGCGACCTTCGCTGGAGGACCTGCAGAAGCACAGTAGCAGCAGCAGCAGCAGCAGACCTATGAGTAGACCACCCCCCCGTTCTGGAGCCTGCCCCCAGTGTGGTCGTTCTCGTCGTCCCGGCTCCGTTACATTGTGATTTACGCTTGCGTTTTAGAACCGGTTGTGTTGCGTTGCGTTTATGGCTTCCCATATACTCTAACCTCTATAATACGACTCGGTTTCACCTAGCCACCTACCTACCCCATAGTGTGCCTACCAACACACACACACACACACACGTGCATGAGATTTTTTTTTGGATCTGTGTTTGTGGCGATAGTAGTAGTAGTAGTAGTAGTAGTCGTAGTAGCTGATACCTTCTGCCCCAGTAGCCGCAGTGCCTGTGCACGCTCACGTACACTTATACCCCCATTGCATCCCCGCTGCACCCCTAGTTTTTGTTTGAGTAGTGTGTGTGTGTGTGTGTGTCATTGCGAGTGTTCCTCTCCACCAGTTCGGTAGTAACGGACGTTACGTGCGTTACGTTGGAACGTTACCGTTACACTGGTTCGGTCTCCTCTGTGTCTGTGTGGCTATCGAGTCACTGCTTTTTTTTGTTTGTCTGTGTCTTTGTGTGTATCTATGCCTGCTAATCGGGGCACCACCCTGTGCCTGTGCCATTCTACCTTCTCTTCTACCACACACCCACCCCCGTCCCCGCCACAGCCGGAACCGATCGCCGACCCAGAGGCGGCCCTTTCGCCACGCTTCAAGCGCAAAACGACCCAGGACCCAGCCCATGGCAGCTTCTTCCTGCGTGTCGGTGCCATCGGTAAGTCACAGACCCGCACGGCGAGGCTCGTAACCTGCTAACCTGTTGATCTGCTTCCACCACAGCGTTCGGGCTCGGCACGATGATCTACACGGGGCTGGAGTTTGGTTCGTTCTTCGAGATCCCGTTCACCTCGCCCTGCCACCAGATACTGCGCGGTGTGAACCCGCTGCTCCAGATGATCTTCACCTTCATGCAGATGTACTTTATCTTCATGAACGCACGGGTAACGCAATGTCGGGTGTCGTCCGTCAGCCTGGGTCTAACCGTTTCTCCTCGCCGCACACAGCTCAACATCCACCGGTTTAAGGTGCTGGCCCGCTTCGGTCTGATGCACATCGTGGCCACCAACATCTGCGTGTGGATCCGCACGCTGGTGCTGGAGTCGCTGAAGGAGATCACGGCCTACCATCGGCGCCGCGGCCCGGAACCGGAGGACTCGGCGATCCTGGAGAACATTCGCCAGCACACGCTGCGCAACGCGGGCATGGTGATGGGCACGGAGTTGGGCCCGGCCGGTGACACCGAGTGGGAGCCGATCAGCGTGAACCTGCACGCGCACGAGGACTTCTCGTCGCCGGACGCCACCAGCATGCTGTCGCGGATCGTCCAGAGCACCAGCCGCACGCTGCTCGGTGCGGTCACCACGCTCGTGACCTCGACGAGCACCACGACAACGACGACGACGCGGCCGACACCGACGACAACGGCATCGACCACGACGAGCACATCCACCGTAACGCCACCGAGCACCGGCAACTCGTGGGCCGACGACGAATGGACCACCAGAACCACTCCCTCCAGCACTACCGTCCGCGGGCTGTTGGACCGTTTGCGGGAAATCGTCACGACGGAGTCTACAACTACGACTGCAGCGGCCAGTAACCAGCACCACAACCACTACGACCTGGGGCCCCAGCCTGAGGACCACTTCGACCGCGTCACCACCACCACCACCACCACGACCGGCAGTCCATCGTTTCTGGAGTCGTTCGTCGAGCGCATCAACTACCTGCAGCGCAACAACAGTCTCGATCAGACGTACGAAAGTCTGGACGCCCTGTTTCCGTCCGCGTTCGTAGCCCCATCGCAGGCCGCCGGAGTCGCCACCGCCACCAACTCGACCGCGGTCAGCTGCGGGCGGGTCAACATCATGGGCACGATCGTGCAGGACTCGGCCCCGTACCTGTACCCGTTCATCATCGAGTACTCGCTGATCGGGGCCGCCGTCATCTACGTCATGTGGAAGCACATTGGCCGCTACCCCAAGTGAGTGGCAGGCGAAAGGAGGTTTCGTTCGCCGGAGCGCTTTCAGTTAGGTTGTAGTTCGTAGCGTCGTCCTTTCATAAGGCTGTGGCACGAGCTCATGGTAGGCCACGCCCCTGAAATCGAATCCCAACGCTGAAGCTATACATCGGGAGAGTTCTGATCCAGTTTTGCATTGGACATCAGGGAGACGCCAGGTTCAGTACTCATTAAGCCCCACCTGGCGCCTCCATTCGGAGTACAAGAAACGGAATTTGGGTCATTTTTCGATTTATTATCAGTAGCGATGTGAATTAACGTTTTCATCCTATTTAAAGAGCTTGTGATGCACCTCACCTTTCTGGTGCCATCAGAAAGTCCTTTTACCGAGTCCTCCCTTTGCTCTTTGATTGTTTAGTCAAAATCGTCATTTTTTTATTTTTTTACCAGCTTAAAGCAGTGTGATATTGCAGAAACAAGTACCAACAATCATTTGATGCGATTCGGAAGCAGTTTTGCAATAATCATTAATCCCCGCAAGCCGTCATTTTCAGGCACAAAAGTTGACATAGTTTAACTGTTTTTAAAGATCGGTTGCAAACTGATTTTCTGTTTTTGTTTCGACCTGAACTCATTCACTTGATGGCAAAACAAGGTAATGGATGAATGAACAGCAAAACTTGGACGTCCAAAACGGGAGGTAGAGCCATCTTTTTAACAGTCCGATTTTCAACCTTTAAACCTTTTTTTGCGTAACCCGCGGAAATTTAATAGTCGCGATACTATTAAAATAGATTACTCAAGCTTCCAACTTCACAGCAGCTACCTAACTAATCACGTCCTACCCCCGACAGGTTCACGAATGAGGAAGACCTGGAGCACCGGCTGGAGGTGATGCTGTCGCGCCGGGCCGTCGTGATGGCACAGCAGGCACGCACCGGGCGCGTCGACTGCGTCGGCGCCTCCAAGGGCCTGTTCTTCGGTTTGCTGCTACTGGTCGGTTCGCTCATCTGCCTGATCCTGTTCTTCGTGCTCGTCAGACACCCACAGCTGTCGCTGCTCGCCATCTACCTAGCGGACGTGTCGCACTGTGCGCTGATGGTGCTCGCCATATTCGCCATCATCATCGGCTTCATTCGGTAGGTGTCACTCCTGGCCGTGTCCCGTCAACTCCACTCATTCCGTTCTCCGTTCCGCAGTGTGCAGAACCTGAAGTTCCGGTGCGAGGAGCAGAGCAACCTGAACGATATCCTGCTGCGCATCTCGGCGTTCGGGCTGTTCGTGTACTCGACGTTCAGCGTGATCGCCGGCTCGTTGAACGCGCTCGAGAGCGAACCGAACCTGCTGGTGATGGTGACCGGGGTCGTGGCCGTCGTCCAGGTCGTCATCCAGCTGCTGTTCATCGCGGACGTGTCGCGCCGCCGCGTGCACCTGCCGGAGCACGATCGCATCAAGCCGGGCCGCCAGATCGTCACCTTCCTGCTGATCTGCAACGTCTCCATGTTCGCCATCTACACGTTCGAGGCCCAGAAGGTGTTCGCCAACCCGGTAAGCTCCCGTTCGCTCCAACGCACGAGCCCACGTGACTCACGCACTCCGATCTGTACCCGCAGGTTCAGCTGGACTTCTACGGTTTCATCGCCTGGTCGCTGATTCAACGCGTGACGCTGCCGCTCTGCATCTTCCACCGGTTCCACAGTGCCGTTACGCTGGCCGAGGTCTGGAAGACGACCTACAAGGCACGGCTCGAGTAAGCTCGCGGACCGCGGCTGACCACCGGTCCGGTAGCGGCACCACTGGCCGAGAGGCTCGCACAACCCACCACCACCAGTACCCCGAGGCGTAACGATTGCGAACCCAGAGTGGAGTCGTAGGCGGCCCCCTCGACGCGGTGGTTCGCTATCTGCGAACCCGCACCATGTTATCAGTCAAAGAAGATCCAACAAAAGCAGGACGCTCTAACGGCCAGCAGCACGGAAACACGGAATGATACGACGGAAGACGAAGACGATCGAACGAAGCGGGCGACAAGCCGAGACGAGCGAACGAGCGAGCGGGGTTGAGTTGTAAATCTGGTTTTTTGGTCTACTTTTTGGGTTTTTTCGAGTGGAACCTATATTTCTCCTTTTTGGAAGTATTTTTTAGAGACACGCGAACGAGAGCGAGAGAGCGCCATATACATGGATAGTATTAACTCTCAATGTTCAAACATAGCCAGTATATGAGTGCGAACACACAAACTCACACATACCCACACGGACCCCACCTTCTCTCCTGCCAACCCGCCCAGCGCCCCACACGCAGAAGGTGGCCGCGGAAGCATCTTCGTCCTCCATCCTGTTTGCTTGATTTTGTAATCGCTAAAGCGACCCAACCCACACACATTAGCTATCCCAAAATCTCGGTGCAGAGAGAAGAGAGAGAGAGAGAGAGAGAAGGCTAGGAAGAAACCATAAGGAAAAGGAAAAACCAAACACAAAAACACACACATTAAATGTAACCGCACGAGCAACAGTAGGCAACAATAGCAGCAAGAGTAAAGAGAGCCCCGCGGCCACGGATGCAAGGACCAAGGACCGGGCACGCGCGCCACAAAACATGCGGTCCGCCAGAAATTGGTAGTTGGTTTTCTGCGTATTTTGCACCTTTTTTTGTTTGTTCTGCTATTCGACTTCCCCGCCCCGAGAACCCGCGTGTGCGAGTGTGCGAGTAACGAGAAACATAAAAATAATAACATTAATCATAATGGAACGAGCATACGCGTTGGAGCAAAGTAATGATAAATGAATAATGATAAAGCATCCCTTTATATTATACACAAATGCATGCATACATAAATAAATACACACAAGCCAAACAAGCAAACAAAACGGAAAAAAATCCCATACATACACTCTAATGTTTACGTATCTAAACGTATATATGACGAAGAAGAAGATGATGATGATAATGTTGAAGATGATATTGAGGATGATATTGAGGATGATGGTCACAATGGGAGGCAGATGCCGAAGATGGGAAGATGCGAGCCAGACGAACCAAAGCTAAGCTAGTCGAACTGTTCGCGCAAAAAGTAGAGGACACGAACACAGCATTTTGAGAGTAAAATTTTAAAAATTCATTCAAAATCGATCAACCAAACCCTTAAGGCTGCTGCATCACGTTAGTCGTTTCGGTTTCACACATGACTACAGGCTCTCATGTTTCCCTCTCATCTGAACACACACGGCTAGGCACGGCTTGTGTGCACTACATTCTCGATTGTTTTCTCGTGTGTTTACATATGACATTGTTTGTGTTTGTGGGATTCACCGAAAAGAAAGGATCTAAACTTAATCAATGTGACTGTGGTTTTATGTAACTCAAAAGCGTGGGGGACAACACGTAAATAAGGATATAAATTGAAGGATGCGCAAGAGCGAAAGCGAAAGAGACAGAGACAAACAGGTATAGAAAGAGCAACATGGAAAGGAGAGCGTGCCGGAGAAGCACACGAAGGACAGTAACAACGTTCCGCTTCGCTTCGAACCAATGCCATGGGAACTGGGCAGAGGGCCGAACGTTTTGTTTTTCTATTGGATTTTTGCGCAACTATTTGTCATAAAATTAGAGCTCTTGTAAGGAGTGTTGGTTGAAAAAAAAACGAACGAAGTGAAAGAGATAGTGAAAGAAGCATGCAAACAAATGAACAAACAATGAACACTAACTGAAAAGTATCGAAAATAAAAAACAAACTAATGATAACATGTATTAGCTGTAAAAGAAGGGCACCCGGAAGAGGAAGCAGAAGCGCTAGCGAGTAGCGAGTGAAACAGATACAACAAAAAGAAGGAAAAAGCAGAAATCATATATTGGTAGTTATAAAACCTTACAATTTTACTAAACCCGTTTGTTCAACAGTAAACAAAAAAGTAAACAAAGAATCGTGAGACAGAACGAGGGCGCAGAAAGAGTAGCAACGAGTAGGAGAGTGTGAATGAAAGGATTGATAAGAGGATAAAACAACCAGAATGAGCCAAGCAGGCCGAAAGGGTAAAACAAGAGCCGGAAAGCGATGAGCAGGATCGCTGGGAATCGGAAATAAAGATGCATTGAATAAAAACAAATGAAAAACGGAAACCAAAACATACAAACACCGACACACACACACACAGCCCAACACACGGTCCACTGCAACAGTCTCCACTCATCAAAACGCAAAATACGAAACCCACAGAAACACGGCATGGCAGATGAGCAGATGATGCTGGGGCGCCAGGAGTGGCCCCTTTTGTTTCTGAACTTCTCATCATCTCTATCGACGATTCGACGTTTTGCCGGCAGCAGCACAGCACGTAGCAGCTCCTCCTCCTGGATGGCTAGAGAGCTGGAACCTGCTGGAGCGTGCAGAAGCGTAGGTATTAAAAAGGAGAGAACCAAAAACCAGCAAACAAATAATCACTTAATCCGCTGTCCGCTCACCACCCCCCAAGCCCCACGCCGCACAGTGAAATGGGGAGGGGGGATGCGGGGTGCCGGCAGCAAGGCATAGTGGTGCAGGATCTTGTTTAAATCTATGTGTAGCTGTTAGAGTTTAAATGATTCATATGATATACTAATAAATCAACGATAAAGACTAGCAAATACGAACCTTCGCGAGAGAGAGAGAGAGCGAGAAAGAGAGTGAGCGAGAGAGACGGGGAGAGAAGAGAGAACTAAACACACAAAACGCGGCCCTGGGAGGAGCACCTCCGCCGCACCACACCATCCACCACCCACCAACCCTTGCGCGAAGTGTGCGCGAAGCGAGGGCTCGAAGCGCTTACGGAGGCTCTACTCGATTCCAACACTTGGTTGTTCCTTGGTTTTTGCTGGTATTTACTTCCTGTTTTGTTTTACACACAAACACAAACAACAATTACTAGCCTAATCCTGCCGCACACACTCGGAAGAAGGACTCTGAAGGACGGACTCGCTATATGAGTAGAAAGGATTAAGAAAGATACATACGCAAACAAACATGCAAACGATGCATGACACACAAACATACGTAGAACCAATCTGAGACACGTGGTGCGCCTGCTCCACTTTTTTAAAATTTATATTAAATTCTAAATTCTAATTCATTGAAATTGTATTAAATTCCAAATATTACACTTTCATTACACACACCCACTCACACAGTTCTTTGTAACGTCTACGTAGCAAGGATTCAATGGGATATAGTAGTAAGTAGTAGATTTTAGCCGACCTGCTAGCTAGATGTAAGTGACCGGCCAAAGTCGCCACTGGCACTTCTTTTACTGATTTACTGAAGCGCAAATAGCGCAACTCTACAGACAGCAACCAAGCGAAGGGAAAACAAACGAGTGAAAGGTGAAGTTGTTGAGAAATAAATCGTAAATTAATTAGCGCAAAAAAGTACAGAAAACTAACAATCAATCTACACAAACACACACATATACACAAACAGACACACAACAGTAACGCACAGGACCGAATGAAACATCCGGTTAAAAACACAACACTGCCGTTTCCACTGCGAGGAACTCACCGTTGATGCAAGCGGTGATCAAAACCACACCACCTCACTGTACTTCCGATTGCCCCCCCACACATACAAACACACACGCACACACATGTCACATACATAGATAACTCATTCTCTACTGCATCACTCCGTTTTCTATAAAACAAACTAAAGTAAGAACACAAGCGCCCAACTCCAAACACAAAGCGCCGATCGTGCGGAGATTGCTGATCAATAAACATAAACATCCATCACCCCACGTCCCTGTGGCGAAACTTCAAAACGGAGAACGGAGACAGAAAGTGAAAAAGGAGAAAACAACAAACTGTTAACCCATAGCCTCCATAGTGAGTGAAGCCCACATTATTCAAATCGGTTAAACCAGAAAGATAAAACATACAAAAAACAAGGAGCAAAACGGATGAAATATACAAAACAAACAGATAAAAACAAAATAAATACACGAAGATTTGGCGCAGAGCGAACCAACAGCAGCAGCTCCCAACATTGAAACAATGTCGGCAAACAGTTATCCTAGGAAAAACACGATTAAGTAGCCGCATC
This sequence comes from Anopheles bellator, assembly GCF_943735745.2. Classification (NCBI taxonomy): domain Eukaryota; kingdom Metazoa; phylum Arthropoda; class Insecta; order Diptera; family Culicidae; genus Anopheles; species Anopheles bellator. Next base: position 7,354,523 of record NC_071287.1, on the reverse strand, counting down.
CGTACCAAACGGGCGAAACGAAACCGCAAACTGTGAAACGGAACGAATCACGTAACGACACACTCGCACACTGAACCAACGGACGGGCGTCGTTGAGTGTATGCGACCAAAACGGAGGTGACTAATTAGCAAACGGAGCGGAACGAAAGCAAAAAAGGAAACGGGCGCGTTGTTTTGTGAACGAATGAAAGTCTAACGGAAAAAGGAGCAGAAAACAGACAATGAAAAGGACGAAGACGAAGCTGCCGCTGAAACCATGCAAAAACCATACAAATGAACGACATAATAGAAAAGATAAGTATTTAATATATGAATCAGTTGAGTCTGTTAGTTTTTTGAAGCAAAACACAAAAGTGAAAAAAAGGAAAAGAAAAAAAACAATGGTATCATAATTATCGATAAATTCATTTGAGCATATTGCCTGAGCATGGGCACAGAATGGGAGACATAACGACACACACAAACACACACAGACACATGTACCGGGAACACATCCTAAACTTTAGTAGAAGTAGCGTGACCGAACAAGGAAAACCACAAACAGAAGGATGGCTCGTGCGATGATCTTGGTGGCTTGAGCTGTCCTTTCCAATGTGGACCCATACAAACACCAACCAGCTAACCCAATACACACCCCACACACACACAGACACACACAGTGGCCCGTATGGAGCGTTTGTATATTTTTATAATAGAAATCGAAACATGCCGCGTTGTGTTAAAGATGGTCCTCGATTTGCCGACCCACACCCAGGGAACAGGGAACAGGATCTCTCGTTGTGATTATGTGTGACAGTGTACCTTTCTTAAGCCCAAACATACACACACACGCACACACACACTCACATACACACACTAATGAACTAGTGAACGAAAAATGGAGGAAACAGAAAAACAAGAACAACAAGAAAACAGAAACAATTAAAGCTAATTATATGGCGCACTCTGCGCAACTGAAACGCACATTACTATATATATATAACACAGGTAACTGGTAGAAGGGGTAGGCAGACATGTAACATCGACTCAAGTGTGCGCGCTAGAGAGTGAGCACGTTGGTTACTACTAGCATTAAAAGTGAGGTGTCATGAAGCGCATCACGAGCGCGTCAGAAGAAAGCATAGCAAGAAAAACCGGAGAACCGCAAACAGCTCAATCGTGTGTCGTGTGGGTGTATGTGTGTGTGTGCGTACCCGGTGGAGACGCAGGACGCAGGACGCCGGACGCAGGAGACAGGAGCTAACGCACGAATGTAACGAACGCAAACGAATGTAGCAAGCAGCTTCCACCTTAGCGCGGGAACGGCGTAGACGCGTGATTTAAATGCGCACAGACCCCAACACACCCTCACACACCTATATGGCCGTGTCCGTACAGTGTGTGTGTGTTGGTGCGTATGTGTAGGTACGTGAGAATCGAATCTAGTTGAGTCTAGTAATCGGCACACCCGCGGAAGAAAGTCAAATTGCTTACGCACCGCCTGGATGGGGGGAGAGAGTAGTGCGCAGATGTTTCAGTGTGTGTGTGTTAGTGCGTATTATCGATCAACCTCTAACCTCTCCACCAAATGGTTAAGCCCCTCCCCCACCACCCTCCCTATCCACAACATCCTGCCCAGCCCCCTCCCCAGCGGTGGGAGGGAAATCGATCAGTTGATGGAATAAATTTGAACTATTTGGCTAAAGAACTGTACCATACTTGCGGCGGTCTACGCGAGGTGCTTCTGTTTTCTTTTTATTACTTCCATTTTACCAATGGGCTTCAATGGCAGTGCAGCGAGCACTGTACGGGTTGGGCTGCGTTGGAGTTCGATCATATAGTTCGATCACTGCACTGTAAGTTTTATGGCGTGCGAGTTTGCTTACCGGAGCATCAACGGTGAAATATTTCCCTGATGATATATTTCCTGGCATATGAATTTTGCCGTACTGATATATTTCTTACCGCATGAACTTCCGCATCCAAGACAAGATGAAATATTAGGTTGGCCGAAAAGAAATCCATTATTTTTGCGTGAAATGAAAAACTTCTTGCGATGCGATCCGATTCGCGTCGAATACTACTAGGCTGCTCAATAAATTCAAAGCCTCGGTAAGAAAAACACATTTTTATGGTTTGAAATATACTTAATTATTCAGTATGGACCTCTTGAACATCAATACACATGTTCGTAGGAGGCTCAAATTTATAAATTCCATCCTTGAAGTGAAAAACTGGAAAGGCTTCCAAATACGCCTCCGCAGCTGTTATGACGTCATCATTTGATGAGAAACGCTATTCACGCTTAATTTTTTATTGGCTTGAAAACCAAATCTGGTGAATACGAAGGTCACTATTTATATTTCGGGAATTGGCAACACTGATGTCATGTGAGTCCATCTGATGGTTCCGTCGTAAAGTTTGACATTTTTGACGACATACGTACTCAGAACATTTTGTCATACGGACGCTATTTGTTTATTTTATATTTAGTTGAAAGTTTCGTCTCGGCAAAAAAATGGAACTGAATCGTGAACATTTTCGAGCGATGATTTTTTACGACTTTCGACGTGGATTATTACAACAAGAGTGCGTCAATCAACTTAATTTGACTTTTGGCGATGAAGCTCCATCAAAAACCACTGTGTATCGCTGGTATAGTGAATTCAATCGTGGTCGTAGTTCGCTGTCCGACGAGTTTCGTGAAGGTCGTCCAAAATCGACTGTAGTGCCAGAAAACATCGATGCTGTGCACGAAATGATTAAGCAAGATTGTCATGTAACCTATTGTGAGATTGAGGCATCCCTAAGCATTAGTTCCACCAGCATATATGCGATTTTACATGAACACTTAGCTGTGCGAAAATTATGTTCACGTTGGATCCCACGTAATTTGACAATCGCTCAAAAAAAGGCTCGTGTCGATTGGTGCAAAGAAATGCTTCAGAAATACAATCGCGGTGCTTCAAAAGACGTTTATAAAATCGTGACAGGTGACGAATCATGGATATATTCGTATGAGCCCGAAAGTAAGCAGCAGTCGACTGTATGGGTGTTCCAAGATGAACCAAATCCAACAAAAGTTGTTCGCACACGAAGCACTTCAAAGAAAATGGTGGCCTGTTTCTTCGGAAAAACTGGTCATATTGCAACAGTGTCTCTAGAGGATCGTAGAACAGTAAATTCTGAGTGGTACACAACCATCTGTTTGCCAGAAATCTTCGGTGAAATAAGGAAAACAAACAAGAGACGTCGGATTGTTCTTCATCATGACAATGCCAGCTCTCACACATCGGCTCAAACAAGAGACTATTTGAGCACTCAAAACATCGAATTGATGGGTCATCCGCCGTACAGCCCTGATTTGGCACCCAATGATTTCTTTTTGTTCCCATCCGTGAAGAATAAACTGCGTGGTCAACGATTTTCATCGCCCGAAGAAGCTCTTGAAGCGTTCAAAAATCATGTTTTGGAGATACCTCATTCGGAATGGAATAAATGCTTTGAAAATTGGTTTAAGCGCATGCAAAAGTGTATCGATCATCGTGGCGAGTACTTTGAAAAACAATAAAAATATATTCGCAGCTTCACTATTTGTTTTTGTTCCTATTCCCGAAATATAAATAGTGACCCTCGTACTTTGGATATTCTAACAAATCAAACTCTAATTCAATGATTTTTGTCTTTTTCAAAATGCTCTTGTGACACGGTGCATTGCCCTGATGAAAGAGGATGTTTATCTTATGCTAACCGGGTCTTTTTTCGCTAATTTTCACTTTCAGTAGGTCTTAAAGGTTACAACAATATTCGAAATTTTTTGTTTTACCAGTTTGCAAGTAATCAGCAAACATAATTTTATTCGCATCCCACAAAACTGATGCTGACTTCTTTTAGGCACTTTCTGGACGAACTCGTTTCGGAACCAAAGAAAACGGTTCACACCACTCCTTAGCATCTTGTTTTGATTCACGATCATAGTGATAGACCCAAGCCTCATCTCTAGTGATGATTCAATGCACAAAATATACTTTATCCTACTGAAAACGCTTTAAATGTTGTCAAGAAAGCTGTATTCGAATGCATTTTTAGCAAATAGGGCACCCATTTTGCAAACAGCTTTCTGAAACCCAATACTTCAGTCAAAATATTGGTTATACTCCTCAATAAGATGGCTAGGCCTTATACTAAATCTATGTAAGTGATTCGACGATTTTCCAATACGATATTCTGTATTCTTTCTACGATTTCCGATGTTGTGTCTGCTTTTTTGCATGAATCGCCTTGAAGGCTACTACGACCACATTTAAACTCAGAAACCCCCCTTTTAACCCCCTAAATAAAGCTGAAGAGTCTTTGTACACATTCAACATTCGTTCATGAATCTTTGTTTTTAAACCTTCCAAAAATTAAAATTCACTCCACGATACTTAATTTTTTCTTTGTAAAAATACTGTGACCTGTCGACACTAAATGGCTTGTAAAAAAAAGGTAAGTGACGGATTGAAATGAAACTTCACATACGTTCATTTGAAGAGTATACCGATGTAACAAAAAAATATTAGACTCACAGCAGCGCCCTCGGTGTCCAGGCTTCGAATTTATTGAGCAGCCTAGTATGTGCCGTTTTGTTTTGTATAATTTGTTGCCAATTTCCAGGTAGCTTTTCAATGGTGCCTTTCAAGAGGCTTCGTTCCCTGCTGGTGAAAAATCATACAAATCGATTTTCACAATCTTCTCTTAATCTCGTTTTCTCATCGCATGATCCAAACAAACCTCCGGCAGTTTTTGGCGAGTCTCTGCAGACGTGTGCGGCATTGCGTTGTCCTGATGGAACACAACATTTGCAATCGCTAGCTTCAAACCAAAATAAATAAATAAATTCTCAGTAATGTCTCTGTTTTTGGACCTAGCTGGCATAGCCAAACCCCATCATTATGACAATATCGGTGCGTGTGGTTGTGACTGGATTAGTTTGTTGTAGATGAGTTGCGTTTTCCTTCTACATTCCGCTGCATTAAAATCTGATTGCACACCTAGGGAAGGTTTTGGGGACGGGTTGGTGCTCCCGGGCGCCAGGAGACCGGAGAAATAATGTTGCAGCGTTACGGCAGCGATGGGAAGCGTTTATCTGCTCCACACAGTGGACAAACATATGCTCGGCGATCAGCATAACAAGCCGGATCTCGTGTTACATTACGTAAAACATATTTTACCATTACCGACCCTAATTAAACTATGTTTACGCCTCATTAGGACCGGTGCAGCTAGCGATTCAATGGGCAAGTTGTCTCCCTGTTGGCTTTGTAACGGTTCGCTTTCGAACCTGTGGCCCCCGGGGGCCTGGACGTGCAGGATATGCGGTGGTGGACCCCTTGTTTGTCCGTGGTTGCTGACCTAAGACAAAACAAAAACACCTTCCCCGACGCATGGCCTGCCTGCCGGGGTCTCCCCTTAGTATTGCTCTAAACACGCATTACAAAATAAATAAAAATGTTTTCAATGATTAACGATCGAAACCGGTCCGGACAGCGCGGAACACGGTGAGGGGGGGATGGATTAGGAGTGCATGTCGAGTGGGAAATTCAGTAACCTGTTGCCGTCCCGTCGGCAACGGGCCGGGGGTTAGCGCGTGCAGATTAGCGGCGCATGCAGCCAGCATTGCATTGCGTCAACTGGCGCACACTCTTCGCCACCTCTTTCTGACCTTTCCTTTCCACGCCCTCGTAAATCGCGCACACCCGCGCCAAACGTGCCACTTCCGGAATCGCTCCGGTCGCGCATTTGCTCCGCATACAAATCGCGCATGATCGCGATGATGCAAGACGCGAATGGGTTGCGCAGACGAAGAAACCCGAGACGTCGGCAAACCTGTCCCCGGCCACAGAACCTTCCTTAGCTTCGTCTCCCCGGCCGTAAGAGTGATCCAGGGGCAGCAGTTTTGCTGTTCCGAAAACTTCCCAGGCTTTCTAATGTCCTTCTCGATGAACGAGTATCCTATCACTATAATCGAATCTACCCGCTCTGCCAACGGGGGTGACACGAGAAAGGAAATCGTTTTATTCGGGGGCTCAGTTCGTGGACGACCCAACCCGCCAAACACCGACGGTCGAAAGTATTGGGACACTCCGGACAGACTTCGAAAGTACACAAGCAATAATGAGACTCGTACTGCGTTGTTCAATAAGTTTTGCCCGTTCGGTAAGAAAAAGATAATTTTAATATTTTCTTTATTATTCATTATTCAGGTCTTCCGGGCTATGGCAAAATATGATTCCACAGCTATTATGACCTCATCAATTAATGAAATCCGCTTTCGACGCATGCAGTTTTTTAACCGATCAGGTGAATACTGGATGGGTGCTTCAACAATTCGAATTCGAATTCACTTTATTTATTTATTTACGGTGATTTATCCTACGGGCCAGCAGGCCTAATTAGAAGATATATAAAATATGGTAAAAATTATCACAAATAAACATTTTTAAAAGTTACAGATTGTAGAATCACAAATCACACGAGAAACGAAACCGACCGAATGTACTGACGAAACACGCTAACTGATAAGTTAAAATCAAAACAAATTGATTAAACCTAGTTGACCTGAGAAGTTGAAGGCCAAACTGACCAAATCTGGTCACCTGAAATGTCTTTATCCGTTCGCAAAACACTCCAAATGTTGCCGAAAAAGGTTGCACAGCTTTCTGGAAATTTGACTTTTTGTGGACGTCCTAGACGTGGATCGTCTTCAAAGCTTGAACGACCACGTCAAAAATCAGCAACCCATACTTTATACTGCGATAATTGTAGGCAAAGAGTCCTTATATACTTTCAGCATCCTTTGATAAATTTAATTTGCTTTTAAACGTTGCAAAAATAAAAATTCAGCGTTGAGCGTTGCTTGAGCTTGAGCGTTGCCATACTTTCGGCCATCGCTGTACACACTCAAACGCGCTCGAGACATCGCAGCCACCCTTCCAAGGGCGTGTTGTTTGTTGTGTGTGTGTGTGTTTTACTAAATGTTGTTATTGCGTCTTAATGAAGTGGTTGAATTTACCAGCGGCGGCGACGACAGGGGCGGCCGGTGACAGCTCAATGTGCCGCTCCCCGCACTGACTGCCCTGCGGCAAAATCGGTACGTAGCGAGTCTGTTGACCGGCGGATGCTCTGCTTACCTTCATGCGTGCCCCATTCTCAACTCATTCATTCATTCAAGAGGCCTACGAATATGGTTTCGGGGCGATCGTAAAGGCGCAGGGCAGGTAACCCTGGTGACCCTGGTGACAGATTCGGGTTAGATGCGGTCTGCGATGCCTTTCCATTCGACTGCCGGTCCGAAACTTCGCCTTCGCCTTGGCCCGGCTCGAGCTTCCGCAAACGGACGGTGCGGTGTTTCTTCGACCACTTTCTAGCCGACTTCGGTAATCGGCTCCACGTGCGGCACGAACCTGCCCGTCCGCCCGACTCAAGGTTGCCGGTTGCTGTCGGCGTTAGCAGCAGTTCTAGCAGTTACCTTGAGGTAGTCCCGTCACCGTCCCGCTCGCTCGCTCCTAAGCCGAAGCTCGTTGTGTCAGGTCATGATTTTTTGGGGGCACCACACGCCGAAACCGGTGTCCGAAAACCGCGCTACAAGCTCCACTCCGCGTCGGCATCCGCGCCTAAATCCAGTTCCAGAGCGCTAGCGTTTAGACCTGCCCTGATTTGGCTTCCTGATTTGGTCGTCACTATCTTATCCTAGCAACCGGGCCGTGTGAGCTCAGATTCGCGCCGAGCTGACGATCCATTGCAACATTGTAGCGCACGCAGCTCTGCGGCTCTCGGGTTGCACCCGGACCTCAGTCGCGAGCTGCGTGCGTGTTTTATCGAGTGGCAGTTTTGTTCCAATTTCCCCCCGACCAAACGCTCCGACCGATCAACCTGCGGGACATCGTTCAGCGCGCCTCTGCTAATGCTCTGCGCTGCACCCCGCTCGTCACCACGTGACACGCACCGGCTGGCAGGCAGTAAAGCGTAGCGAACCAACAACACCATTAGTTAGGTCCGCGGCAGTCGTTCCGCTTCGGGCCGCACATCTATCAGCTCGCTCTCCTCTCGGGCCACTCGGGTGGCTGGGAGGCTGGGAGTTTACGTAGCTCCGCTCGTTGCGTGACACACGTTTGCGGAGGATTTTTCGGTTATCGGGACGTGGGCGCACAGGGTTTCCCCCCCTTCCAAGTGTTTGGATTCCGAAACCCCGGAGTGCAAATGTCGTCCAAGTTTTCAGCTTCAGCTTCCACCGATCAGGTCCTTCTTCAATGTGGAAAATGAGTTGATTTAGGGTCCGCCAGATCAAAATTCGCACCGTTGGCCGGTTGGGTGCATTGGCTTCTCTTGCACGACGTATGCGGGTTTTTCTCGCCCAAATAATAAAATGAAAGGAGCTTTTCAAATTTTGTACAGTTTGTGTTGAAGACTCACCACATGGCGAAATAAGTTTTCCCAATCTTTCCCCATTTCGTAGATGCCAAAGTTTCTACTCGAATATTTACAATTTCCAGAATGACGAGTTTGACGTTTTAAAACGTCACGCAATCGGTAGGTTAAAGTCCAAACACTTGATGGATCACCCGTGCCAATCGGACAGAACCGCAATTTGCTTTCCTTTCCCCCCTCCCCCAGTTCCAACACCTCCGTCGCTTCGAAAAGGCTCGCTCAGAATGCTGGCGCTTGTCGGCTGCCTGAGTGGTAGTACCTGTTTTTGAGGCACGCTAGGACCTGCTAGGTCTGAAGCGGTACACCACATTCCGTCGGATGCCCGTGGTGTTGCTGCTGCTGCTGCTGCTGCTGATGATGATTGACGCGGTTCGGATTGAACTCATGGGCGACTGGATTCGGATTAGAAGGAGCGCGAGCCTCTGCGATCAGGAAGGGCTGCGACGAGGGTTCGGCACGTGGGATGGTTGGAATGTCGTTGAGTGGTCAGTTTGGCAGAACGCGATATACGCGTAGGACCCGTGCAGCCCTCATAAGCGAGTTCGTATACACGAAAATCGCCTCGAGCGATGGAAATGATCCCCCACCCGAAAGACACGGGCGCCCAGCGCTTGGCGGGGGCAATTAAGAGGACCAGGGCCACCAATCCGGACAGAGAAAGAAGGAGAGAAAGAGAGAAGAAAGAGCGGGGAGAGAGACGCCCATTTGCTCATTACCGACGGCGTATGCGTCTTGGAATTGGCGCAGCAGCAGCAGCAGCAGCAGGGACTCTGCCGAGGCGCGGATTACACAATTCCGACATTCGATAGCCGCTCATTAACTTCATTACTGGACTCTCGGTCGCTCGCTCGCTGTCTGCCACCTGCCCAGAACGCGTATACCTCATCCATCGCGTGTTGGTCGGTGATGATCTAGAGCGACAGCACTTTCGTCCCGGCCAGTAGGTCCTCGTCCAAAATAATCATCATCAAGTAAGCCGCTACCTGCCGTGCTAATGGTCGACTACGAAACAGGGGGCCCATCACGCCATTCGAGGGCCCCACATCGAGAGAGAGAGAGAGAGAGAGAGACCAGACATAGAATCAGATATGACAGCAAATGGGCTACCCTCCGAGCCAGTGGGGAAATCGAACTCTAGTAGCTTGTCCGCCACTTAGAGGACCGCTCATAACCTATCAACCGGGCGATGAAAATATTGCGATGCACTGTGGCTGCCACCATCCATCACTCTAGTCTAGTGTGCGCAGCGCAGTAGTTGTGTAATCCCTGAAACGGTTACGGCCGACCCGCCAACCGCCAAGTCAAGGAAGAGAAATTAAACATGCGAAGTTCTCACTGCGCGGAGTTGCTAAAGAGAAGTTTTGTACGGCATTGGTAGAAGGGAATTCTTCCTTCCGACAGGGCCACCAATTTAAATTCTTCATGCCCAGTCAAGACTGAGCTGAAACTTGGGTAAATACCCTTGACTTTTCAGGTTGTAGCGGTAAATCCCGGACCTAACCCAAACCATAGTTCTGGAGTATGAAATCGAATGAAAAAAATCAGAAATTTTTTATAATGAAATGCAAAAATCTATTTTATTGAAAGTATGTACCATCTCTCTGTTAAATCGTGGACGCCGAAAGAATTCTTCGTCTTTTGAAGTAAACCAATTAGCCCATCCAATTTTCGATATCCTCGTAGCAATCGAAGTGATGCTCAGCCAATACGTGTCCCATCGATAAAAATGAACGATAATTGGAACGGGCCAAGTCTGGTGAATACAGCGGACGAAATAGCAGCTCCCAGCCAAGTGCTTTGATTGTATTCTGAATCTTCGCTGTGCTTCGTGTCCAGGCGCATTGTCATAGAGTCAAGTTGGCGCACCATGTTTTCTGGTCCATTCTGGGTTCGTTTTTCGATCAATGCATGGTTCAAATTGATCATTTGTTGTCAATAGCGATGTGAATTAACGGTTTAACCAGGTTTTTTTTGAGCTTGTCATACACCACACCTTTCTAGGCCCATCAGAAAGTTTTTTTTTTTGGTTCTCCGACGCTTGCTGCTTGATAAGTCGAAATCGTTATTTTCAAATTAGTTTAGACCGCTTAAACCACCCTGCGATTTTCCAAGAGTTTTGTTCAAAAGACAGCAGAAATGTAACGGTCCCCGATGAAACCCTTTCAAAGAACGTTTGCAAACTAAATTAATTTTCATTTTCAACCTGAAATCCTTTGCCAGATGTCAAAACAATGTAATGTTGCCAAAACAGCTGAATGAAGAGAACAAAATTACCAGATAGAGCACTCAGTTTACAACTTCGGTTTCCATGTTTTACACCTGGGTTTTTTGTAACTTTAGAAGCTTAGGGGTCGCTCCGTTTTTCTAAACGACGCTCATCCTAAGCCGATGAGGTAAAATATAATATGAAATTTTAATTTCAAGGAAATGTTTCGACACAGCCAAGGATCGGTTAGAGCCAATGGCGCGCACATTCCCCGAGTGAAGGCTGCTCGGCCGTAATGTAGTAATCCACCCCTTCCTGAACCCACCGTGTGGGTGCCCCTTCGCTCACCAGGCTCGGGAACGGGTTCATCGCTTTCCTTTACCCGAGATAAAAATGCCGCCACCCGACTGTGCACTTCTTGCGTAGCCGAGTCAGTAAGTGAGTAAGTATGCCATTCAAAGCATTTATATTGGCACTGAAAGCTGCCAATATCTTGCCGCCAAGCCGTCCAAGTCGCAGCCTTACGCAAGAGTGGTTGCGCTACGGCGGGGGCACAGATGACAACAGACGGTTACCGAAAATACGTGGATCACCGGGCCGAGCCAATACCGATAAAGGAGAAAACCCCCCAAAATGGAGCCCCCAAAGGTTGGCACGAAAACGCACGAAATGGAAAGCTCCCCAAAAACAAGGGGTCTGTCCCGCGAGCATCAACCACTCTCGGTGCGTGACCGTGATGCACGTTATCGCGGACCACGGAGAGCCACTATCAGCTGGCATCGGCTTCCGCGCAATTAGCAACCGCAAAGTCCTGTGTCAGCGAACGAATGACGACGTGACAGACGTCATCGGCCCCCGGAAGGGGCGAGGGGTGAAGGATGGTTAGCAAGAAGAGGTAGCATAAACGTGGAGGAGGGCACAAACTTGCTTAGCGCGGTGGTTAGGCCAGGACAGGCCAGGCTGTCTGAGGAGTAATACTTTTGCGCGACATGATTACGATCGCGACTTCCTGATGTGTCGAGCCGTGGATCGAGGTGCACTGCTGCCATTTGAAGCTGCCGGAGCGGGAGCAGCACCCGCGAAAGCGAACGGGCCATGCTCCCGAACCGGATGAGTGCGGTGTGCCCACACCCGGTAGAAGGGTTCGTCGCTTGCAGTCTTTCGTTTTATTCGTACTCGAGCTCGCGCGCGCTATGGGGCTCCGATTCACCCGCATCGTTGCATGCGGGCGATGGAAGGGAAGTTGGATGCCCCCCACCCCCAGCTACTCCCACCAACCCCTACCTACCCCTATTTAAAGCTTACCCCACCTGGTGCTCGATATTTTGCTGGCTGGTTCGGCCCAGAATTGAGTTTCGCGAAGGCCCTGGGAAAAACTGGGTAACCTCAAAAAAAATGTGGTCCATTCTCGATCACCCCCCGCCTGGTGCATAATTACGTGCACACATACCCGCACACACACAAATTTGATTGTGAGGCCCAACAACGGAGAGAGAGAGAAAATAAGGAGGTGGCCATCGTAATCAAAGCATCCGTTTATGGTCCGCGGTCGGCAGGAACTCCGCCGGGGCGAGGCCACCTCGGCCTGCATTCCGTGGGAACCCGTCCGATCGATGCACGCCAATCGATATGACTGCATTTCGCTCCCGTTAATGCCGTTGTTGTCGTTGCTGCGTCGCCAAGGTTGCCGAAGGGGCGCGAAGCGAAAAACACGCAGGCGACGCCAACTTGCGCGGGCCCGACCACCGACAGGCAATAAACTTTCGCTGCAGGCGACCAGCTCAAAGCCGAGAGAGAGCGAAAGAGAGAGAGAGAAAGAGAGAAAGATTTGTGGGCAATAAATCGGCCGCCATCGGCCGCTGTCAAAATTGGTGCAAATAAATGATCAATAATGTTTGCAATTACGCGATTGATTACGGATCGTCGTGTCCCGGCAAAATAGCCCCCTCCTTACCCCCCATCCTCTTCTCTTTCTCACCATCGAGCCGGAGGCACGAAAGAGAAGGCGACTTCAGCCACCTTCGAGAAGCGGGCTGCTGTGACTCACGAGTGCATGGCGATGGGGCAGAGGAACCAGCGAGGATCAGGCGGACCAGGGACCAGGGTGTACATCTGGTGAATGAAAAGGCTGAGAATGGCTGAAAGGTGGCACTTGGTAGTCACGCGCTCCTGAAGGACCTGCCTCCTAGGGGAAGGAGGATCGCAGAGGCTTTCCTACAGCCACCCCTACGTTTGATTGTTATGCTTCAGGTTAATAGCTTGGCACACAAACCACACGTGTCACGGGTCGTCTGGCGCAACATCGGCCAGTCCGTCCGTCGGCGTCGTCCTTTGTGTCACTTTTCCATCCCGGGCTCCGTTTCCACTCCCTCCACGCGGGGGGCGGGCAATAAATGAGAAAAGTCTCGCCTCGATGGCGTTGTGGGGTGTGTGCCATACGCGCACAGGGCAGGTTACACAACCCGCACGGGGTGGTGGACGGGTGGGTGGGTGGGTGGTCGGTCGGTACGCCGATAACAATGCGCCCGGTGAGTGCTCGCGCTCGCTCGCCGCTGATGTAGCCGCTCCAAACAAACGAAAGACTTGCGCGGCCGAATACGCCACAGCAAGCGACGAACTCCTCCCCGGGTTTGAAAATCTATGTCGTTTTCGGTGCCTCCCCCCCGCTCCTGCTCGCTCCGCATCCTCCGCACCGCACGACTACCTCGTGCGGCTCCCTGCTCCCCCGCACCGCATCGTTCGACGATTGATGCTCTCTCCCAAAAACCCAGTAGTAGTTTGGAACCCATTCACTTCACGGGCGCACACACCAAGGTTGGTCATAAATCACCCAAATTCCAGCACCACCCCGTGCCACCCCGGGCCACCCCCGTAAAACGGTGCGTCCTTGCCCACTCGCCGTTCGCCCACTCGGATCTCGGTTCTGGGTCCGTTTCGGGCCGGGTGTTCCGTTCCGTCAATCCGTTTCACCGCCTTCACGTTCGCGGCGAATCGTGGATTCTTGCAACCTCCCGCGCCGGCCCCCCCCCCCCCCCCCCCCTTACCCTGCCGCTTTTCCTCTTTTATGCTTTCCAATTCCCTTTTCCCCGCATCCACGCTGGTGCACGCCCTGTCCATTGTGTGATTGATGGAGCACGAGGCGATCAGGCGGCGGGTCAGGTGGCTCGGTTCTAGTTTCTCGGGTGGGCGGTAACCCCGTCCGTCAACGGCCCCCCCACGACGCCCACCCTCGACGACGCGCGTTCAGATTTTTGAGATCATTTTTTTTTTTTTTTGGTTTCCATTCCATTCCTTTCGATTAGCTACGTGGAGGGGGCGCTGGGGTGGTGGCGGTCAAGGGGTGAATCGTGAACGTGCCGGGCTGACCCACCCATCCTCCCGCCCACCCACGCACGGCCAGCGGGAAGAAAAGTCCTCCAAACGCTGGGGTCCCTTAAACGGGGTTCCAGAACTTCTCACGCACGACGCAGGCTTCGGGAGGGGTTTTGAAGGGCGCCCCCCCACCGGGCTGGTGGACGTTCACAATGGTGACCCATTCGGACGCACTGCAGAGAGGGCCCCCAAAAAAACACCATCAAATGCGATGATAAGCGTCCTTCGTGGGCAGCGACGTGCCCGGGCATAAAAGCCGGGCGCAGCGCACAAAAGATTAATGAGAACCGATAGCGGGCGTAATCGTCGTGACGAATCTGCGACCAGTGGAGGTCCCACGAAGGACCTCTCCTCTTAAGGGTGGCGTATGGCAATCGTTGGGTGTTCGACGCCTTTCAGAATGGCTTCATTGTGTTGCGGCTGCGTGCTGCGCTTGTGCGCTTTTATGCGCCAATCACTGCGCCAGCACAGCTGGATTGCGTTGTGATGCGTTTCAGCTAAGCGATATTAGCTTAAAGTGGATTTTGTTAACATCAGATTTATTACTGGGCGGCTCACTCCGTTCCTCTAACATCTAAAATTAGATAGCTTTCTAATATCATTATTATAAATAGAGTCGAATTAAACAGGGTTGATCTACGGACGAGTCACATCATCCGATAGGTTTCATAAATGATTTATGTGATTTGTCGATTTCCTGCTCCTTGTCCACTGGGTAGAGAGAAAAAACAAAAGGAAAAAAAACAGGAAAAAAAATACAATGGTTGGTCATTGGGTTGGTCGGAAACTTGGTTGTATTTTTTGTTAAGATGCAAACAGTAATCAGTGCTTCAATCCTCACTAATTTTCAGCCAAATCGATTCACCAGTTCTTGGTATATAAATGCCGGTGTAACTAACACTATTTTCTTTTATTTATATAGATGTTAAAACACGCGTGGTCTTTATTCAATTATTTATTTATTTTTCTAGTCTTTAACTGTGTTTTTTTAATGCATAACTTAGCGTAAATTAGCGAGCTTAATTGAGTGTGCAAAACACTGTGCTATGAAAAGCGCAAAAGATGGAGTCAATTAGGCAGATATTGGAATCGGAGCGCCAAGTCCGAATCGGAGTACCATTGACCGAATCAGGCATCTTTAGCTAACCGTTTGGCTAAGCCTTCTCACGTTGTCAGAATAGTGCACTCAAACGTATAATGGTCATAAAAAATGAAAATAACAAGGACATGGACAAGGTCGACAGCAAGCGAATCAAGCTGAACTTTTCTGTTATGTTATATGGTATGTAAATCAAAATTAGGAAATAAATTTCCATTGCAGAATTAAAGGATCGTTTGCGTTGCTCTAACATTTCTCGGACAACGATTCTAAACGAAAAGAAGCAAAGGAAAGAAAGGGCTCGATTTTAATTACAATCGCTAGATTCAATGCATCAATCAACAAGTGAGTACGTAAAACAAAATTCTACATTACACCAACAGTCGTGTTAAAATATACGACTTTCTTTCAATATTCCCAGATCCATATAATTTACAGCATCGCATTTAATTAATTGAAATTCATTATGCATTGATATTAATATCAATAGTTGGTTGAAATATCTCTAACCCGCCAATGTTAATTACTGTTGCCAATATGCGACTCAACCCCGAGCCCGAGCGAACGGATAAGTTTCTGAACCTCTCGACTTCGAATTACTACGGTGTGTCCCCAAATAATATATTAAAAATAAAACCGAACTCAAGGGAAATTGCCCAGCAACTGTGTCCTTGGGAAACGGTTAGCCATTTCCGTCCCCTGGTGAGGGTTTTGAAGGGTAACGTCCGAATCGGTGACACCTCTGCGAACCGGGTCCTAGAACCGCCGACCTGCACTGAGTGACGCGGCCAGACCCGGGAAACCCGTGCGGAGCGGACTTTCTGCGGTCGCTGTTCGGTTATTTTTCGTGTGATTTCATTAGCTTTGGTTTAGCGCAATTTTCAGCCACGCTGTTTTTTTTTTTTTTGCTCGGCCTATATTTTTTGTTCCGCTTTTGTTCTGGGCCACCCACCCAACACACCCAGCCTGCGGAGGGGGGAGGGGCCGCAGACGCAGGACGTGCGAACAATTTGTGCGTGAAATCGAAATAAATCCCTCGTGGCCCTCGCGGCTCGATCGATTATGATCGCCCGAGCGGCGTGTCGATTCGCGGGCGGTCAGGGAGGGCAGGGCTGTGAAGAGGAAGCCGGTCCATCGATTCTCCAAACGATCGCCGTGCATGATCGTCGTGTTTAGCGGCCTCGGTGGCAGCGGCGGCAAGATTAAAAATAATTATGAGTCGGCCGGACGAAAGAGACAAAAACTGAGCTTAGATACCCTCCAGGCCCTTGCCGCGCGAAGGATCGTGCGTATGCGTGCGGGGTGCGGGGTGCTGGTGGTGGCGGAACGAGCAGCGGCCAAACGACAGACACAAAAAGGGGTGAGCTTCGACGGAAAATAGCGATAATTGTTGAAATCGTCAGAGCGCCAGCCCCACCAATCTGGCCAATTAACCTGACCCCTATGCGCCCCACAGCGGTCGGCACCCCCATACCTACCCCCTTCGTCAAGAAGCACCTCGCCCGTCGCCCATGAATGAGCAAGAAACACGAGCCGCGCGATTGCCTCGTGCGATGGCCGAACACAGAAGATTCGTTACTTTGACCGATCGGCCGACTTGCCGATTCCGCTTGTCCAATTTTATTGCCCACTGCAAACGCTGTTTTTCTCTTCCCCTTTGCTTCCAACACGTGTTTTTTTCCCAATACCTTTATCCTGCGAATTTTTCTATTACACTTCGGTTCCCCTTTTTTGTGGACCCCCGTTTTTGGACTCTTTTTACACGGTTTTCTTCTCTTCCTTGTCGGCTTGCGGTTTTTTTCCTTTTTTCGTACCATTTGTATTACTTGTGCTTTGTATTACACGCTTTTCGTGTCATCTTTGGTTAAACTCTGAACTTGTACCGTACTTGAATCATTCATCATGTTTCTAGGATTCATACACTATTCCCAATATTTAGCAAGCTATTTTTAACATTTTTCATGTTGATGTTAACTGAGTTTAGTCGAATGTCACATTTGGTAACCTTTAGCGCTCGGTTCGCCATGTGTCAATAAATTTACACCTTTTCGTGACTGTTACTAAATACAAGTGAAGAATGAACGATCGGGCTTGCCATAAATGTGGGCAACGAGGGGCAACTTGGTAAGCAGTAATCCGTAGTGAGCAGAAAATACCCCAAATCCCAACCAAAGCGAACCACATCATAGCTCAGGTCAGACATCACAGACACAGACATACGCTTGGCTGTGGTCACGTCCGTTTAGTAGCGCTTGGTAGCGGAGATTACCGAACACGGATTTGTTTTTCTCACGCACGCACGCTCACGTACGCTATCACGTTATTAATCATCAGTTCCGCGCGAAAGAAAAAAAAGGAGAGCGAGATCGAAGGAGAAAGATCTGTCCCCTTTCGGAAAAGGGGAAAAAGATAGACAGACCAGTAACGGTGCCTGACGAGTGGATAAGCAGCAGCACGACTGCACGAAACGCGGATCAATCTCCGGGCGTGGGTCACGTGTTTTTCCGAGGCTGGTCGTGCGCCGTGACGACGCCATTTCACGCCGATCGGTTGTGACATCGATGGCTGGTCGGCCGAAGCGGACCAAGTCAGGCAGGCAGTCCGCAGGTCCGTCAGGTTATGGTCCTGGTTAATGATGATATCTTCACTACCTCGAAACGAGCCGGCGGTATCGGCACCTGCGCCCCGACGGGTACTCTCGGGAGCCACTACCGAGAACCGAGGCGTGGCGACATCCATTACTCGTAGGGACACTCGTGGAGAAAACGACAGGACGGGACCGAGCCAAGTCTAGTCAAGGGCCAGTCCTGCCATCCATCAGCTGCCGAGCAACATTGGAATAGGATGATCCGTTAAAGTGTTTGGATTTTAAGCTACCGATTGTTTGACGTTTAAAAAGTCCCAACTTCATTTTGAAGTTTGTAAACTCGGAGTTTCCGAAACCACCCCAATCAGTAGACAAACGGGGAAGGAACGCCTGACAACTGACACAACTAGGTAATGCGTTTTCCGATTAGCGCGCGCTCAGACGGCTCACTCATTCTTTGCACACCGTTTTATTGCCCAATCGCCACGCAACGGCTCCGTACGGATGCCGGTTAATGACGGCACCGTTGGTCCGGGCAGGTCAGGTCCGGCCACCAACCTGTCAGCGACAGCCTCCACCGGTACACCACGCCGGAAGTCGGTCGCCGGAACGGAGCCACGGTCCGGAACCCCTGTTCTGTTCGGCGCAGCACGCAGGGCCAGACCTGGGGTTCGACCTGGTTAATCGGGCAGAAAATCGGGCCGGCTAATCCGACTTCTACACAAGGACTTCGCGGTGCGTCGATGCGCTAGAACGCACATCGACCGGTCCGGTTGGGGGAGACGGACGGTCAAGGACCAGCCAGCCGACTAGACACCAACCACTAGAAACCGTGGTCGTGGCCCTCCAAATGATCGTCCTAGAGACGTCGAGACGGCGAGACTCCAGAGCCAGACCTAGACAGCTTGGTCCATCTTGGCTTGGAGTGATCCCGACGGATCCGGGCGGGACCTGGACTTAGACCTGACTTTCGGCGCCCGAATTAGCTCTCGGCGTCCACGCGTCGGCGTTCTGAGTTTCCTGCTCCTTCGCCTCTGCTTCGCCCGCTTCTTCGCCACGCACTTGATTTCTTTCGCACCTCTTCGCGGGGTTCGCGGTCACGTTCGCTCTCGCTCTCCCTCTCCCTCTCTCTCTCTCTCTCGTTTCATTTTCGCCGTTCGCAGTTTGGCAGTCACTGGCTGTGGCTGGCTGACTGGCTGTTGGTGGGAGACCCCGATATAACCCCGGTGCAGGCGCTCGTCAAGCCATCAGTCGGTGCGCAGTGCCCAAGACGTGAAGACGCCCGCCGTGACGTTACGCACACCCCGTTTCCCGTGCAGAAGTTCGTGGAGATCTCGTTCTGGTAGCGTTCGCCCAGTGTCCAGTCCAGTGTCCAGTGTCCGTGTTCCGCTGGAGTTCCGTGCACCTTGGCACCGCATAAGGACGAAGTGCGCACGATGAAGGGTCACCGGTGTACCGCGCTGGCGCTGGCCGCCCTCGCCTGCACGCTCGCCAGTGTCGGGGCGACCCAGAAGCTCCAGGAGCGCTACAGCTGGCAGCAGCTCGACTTCGTGTTCCCCAATCAACGACTCAAGCAACAGGCGCTGGCGAGCGGGGACTACGTGCCGACCAACGGGCTGCCGGTCGGGATCGAGCGCTGGGAGAACAAACTGTTCGTCTCCGTGCCACGCTGGAAGGATGGTAAGTCCCGGACGCCCAGAAACCTGTTCCCCGTCCTCCGTTCTCTGTGTGGGGAAGTCCCGGTCACCGTCCCGGAAAGCCCCACAAGGTAGCGTTCGTTGACGTGCCAGAAAAAAAAACCAAGCAGAACCCCCTTCGAAACTTCGACCTGAAAACAGCCAACTAATGGTGCGCGCAGTCAGCACACTGCACAGTTCCGACGGGTTCCAATCTTGCATCCTCAGCACATGGCTAGATCGGCGCGGCATCGACCGAGTTTGCGCTGCGTGGTCAGCGGGTTTTTTTTGTGGGTTTTTTCTCCTGTGGGCTATTTGAATATTGGTGGAATTTCCTGATACACATAAGGGGTGTTCTTCTTCACTTCAAAAGTCCCGGCTTTTTTTTGATCATCGCATCGGTCTCCCGGGGTTGTGTTTGGGTTTTTCCTTTTTCTCTCTCTGAGGAACTGGACCACATTTGTCACGTATTTGGTGTGGTGTTCCGGGCACAGCTAGAGCCTCTGGTTTCGTAACCGTGAGGGTCACCGTCGTGATTTGATCCGGTCCGATGCCACCGGCTATGGAGTGATTCCGAAAAATACGCTTTAGAAATCAGCAAACTGGCCAGGGGATGGGGGGGGGGGAGGGCGTGTCGGGGTCGGGGGTGTGGTACGTGAACGCACCACCACCCCCCACACCCAGCCCACCCCGCCCCGTTACTCTCATTCTCTTGCTCTCTTTTTTGTTATTATTGATTCCCCCTTTTTGGCGTCGCTTGTTTTCGGATGCTAATTCATGCAGTTTTCTCTTTTTTTTTGCCGTGGGGGCCCCTGGATCCGGTCCATGGGGGGTGCGGTGGGTGGCTACTTTTAAATGGTTCGGTTTTTTTTTTTTGGGGGGATTTTGTTTTGTTGGGTGGTTTCGGAATGTGCATCAGCAACATAGCAGCACCCACTAGGCACCTCGGCTCTCTGGCAGCTCGGAGCCCATCCGGAAGCCACACCAAACGAATGGATGAAGCGGGGGGAGCGATGGGCTTCATAACACCCCCCCCCCCCCTCCCCCCACCGCAACACCCCCTCACCGCACACCCCTTCACGTTTGATCGGAAGCCACTTCGCACACTAATGATGGTTTTCCGATGGCGCGCGTAACGATACCGATCGATAGCTCGGATTCCGGATCCCTCGATCACCCCAGTTTCAGACCACCCCCCCTTCATGACCTACCCTCTCGTTATACCGCCCCTCCGTACCCTGAATGGGTGGGTTTTAAATAAACAAAAAACAACCGAACACAAAAAAAAACGAACCGCACCGAAACGTATAAAATAACGAGAGAGGCCCACCCAGGTCCAATTCAGAGTTCGCGCCAAACATTCAACAAAGCCACTGAGGAACCGAACGTGTCCTATGGCACACGCACACGCACATCGGCCGGTCAGGTTGCATCAGGCTCGGAAGGAGCTCGGGTCTAAGCACCCCTTTCGCGGTGTTACGAAGGGCTTCGGTGGGCCACACTTAACGCTGACCGCGCACAGCGAGGTCGTTTATTAATTATTGTAACTGTTGTTAAAAGGGTTAAAAGCACACACATACACAGGCACGCGCGCAGAGGAAGAGGAAAAAGATAATAAAACCAACACACACACAGACCAAAAAAAACAAATAAACAACGAAACGCGCGAACCAAAAAAAGGCAACCCAAAAATCAGCATTCCTTGTTTGGATTCTTGAAACACCCTGCTGTTGCTGCTGCTTCTTCCTCTTCATTTCCTTTTTTTTTTGTTTGTTGTTGCTAACCGATCAGCAAACGATACACACCGAAAACAGCATTAGGCAGTAAAAATGTCGCGTCGCGCGATTTTGAGGGCAATCGCGCTGTTTTCGTTTCTGTCGTCGCCGAGCGCAAGAGAGAGCGCAGTGGGAGAGCGCCGCCCGCTCTAATGGTAACAAGATGAAGCATAGCTCACCACACGAGCCACCACCCGCACCCGCAACCACCCAACGGGGCGGGATGCCCGCGAGGAACTCGTTTCGCCCTCTCCGCCTACTACTCAAGTCATTATTTTCTGATCACTCCATCTCGATTTCTCGGGAAAGTCTAGCAAGGGGTTGTGGGGCTTGGGTGGGGGAGGGGGGGGGGAGAGGGTTGGCGGGCCTTATGTTGATTTTATGATACTTTAATGTGCCCCCCCCCCCCTCATTGACGCGCCGATCGGCGAGCGGCACATTGGCGGCTAATGTGTAATGGGCGGTAATTGTTACGGCGGTGGCGGCGGCGTTTATTAGCACCGATGGGGTGGTGGGCTGATGAGGGGTGGGTGGGGGGCGTGTTAATGTTTCTATCACGGCACCAGCTCTGTGGCGTGGCTTGGCTTGGCTCTAGGCCGCTCTAGGCGAGGCGAGCTTCTGAATGTTTGCCTGGGCCGAGAACTCGTGAAAAACCCCCCCCAGGAAGAGGGACATCGAAAACGAAAGAAGAAGGAAAGAAAAAGGAAAGGGTAAAGAAAGAAGAGACCAAAACTACACCGAAGTAAATAAAACAGAAAGAGAAGAATGGATGAGGAAAACCCAAACCAGAAAACAACAAACAGAAAGTTATAATGAACAGAGAACAACAAAGTAGGTAACTCGTAACTAGAAAGTGCGATTCTCGCAGAGATGCTACCAGAAGAGCTACCGAAAGGGGCTCACGCGGTAAGCGAACGAAAGTCGCCTTCGGTCTTCCAAGGTCTTCGCGGAGCCCTTCGTTTTCAGTCCGGCGGGGCAACTTTCACCTCTCCGGCCTGCGGCCTCCTTTCACCGCTCCTGACGCGAGATCCTCCAGGTCGGTCGGTCTACTCTTCGACGAGCCTGTCACCGACGATGTACACACGCCACCGTTGACCAACCGACGGTTCGGCGTCGCTGCGTTTCCTCGCTTTGTCTCTCGCAATCGCCCTACAACGCGCAATGATGATCAACTAGGACACCACGGGCCCGATGTGTGTGGGGAAGCAACACCCCGTGGTCGGCTTTGCTTCGCCGACCACAAGCGTCACGCAACCGCCGCCGCCGCACACGCCGCAACCTCTGCCTCCGGTGCCGGTGAGGGGTTCTAGTGCTCTCCACTACGTTGTTGCTGTGGGGTAACTGGTGGGGGGGGCTATGGCCGTCGAAGCGTTAGAATTTCATTCATAGCCCGGCTCGGACCGATTGCCCAACACGCGGGCAGGCGAGAATGCACGGTACGGAAGTCGAAGCCGATCGTCTGCGAACGCGGAATGCTGACGGTGGGGCGAGGCGAACTTCGAGGCCTAGGACAACACGGCCTTCAGACCACGCCACGCCAATTAAGCGCAGCGCACGTGCAGCAACCCCGTCTGAAGCAACCCCAGACCTGGACCTGGGTGTGGGTTATCGGTTTCGGTTATTTTCGAAATCACGCTCGCGCACAGTTTTGGAACAGATCTGTCAATCAAGATCTGTCTAGATTTTTCCAACAATATTCTCGTGTTTTCAAACCCACACATCAACTACAGGTGATACTCCAAGAGATACTCCTCTTTTTTTCGGTAATCTCCAATAATGGAGATATGGCGACTGTGGTGTGTGGTTTGCGAAAATGGGAATCTGGGGCTAGGGTCAGTGCCGCGTCGGTGTCAGAGAACCGGTTTCGTCTATTTTTAGCTGCAACCGATGACAATGCAGCAGCGAGAGCGGACCTGGTGGAGCTGCCACAGTGTCTAGTACTGACGGGGTCCCCCCCACGGATCGCTTGTTCTTGCAGGTATCCCCTCGACGCTGAACTACATCGACATGAACCAGACGCCGTCCGGGTCGCCGGCCCTCATCCCGTACCCGGACTGGTCGTCGAACGTGGCCGGGGACTGTGCGAACGGCCTGTCGACGGTGTACCGGCTGAAGGCGGACCGGTGCGGCCGGCTGTGGGCCCTCGACACTGGCACGGTCGGCATCGGCAACACGACCCAGCAGCTGTGCCCGTACGCCCTGAACGTGTGGGACCTGAAGACGAACCGGCGGCTCCGGCGGTACGAGCTGCGGCCGGAGGACACGAACGCGAACACGTTCATCGCGAACATCGCCATCGACCAGGGGCCGGGCGGGTGCGACGACACGCACGCCTACATGTCGGACGAGCTCGGGTACGGGCTGATCGTGTACTCGTACGAGAAGAACCGCTCCTGGCGCTTCGCCCACAGCTTCTTCTTCCCGGATCCGCTGCGCGGCGACTTCAACGTGGCCGGCCTGAACTTCCAGTGGGGCGAGGAGGGTATCTTCGGGATGTCGCTGACACCGCCCCAGCCGGACGGCTACCGGACGCTGTACTTCTCGCCACTCGCCAGCCACCGTGAGTTCACCGTCTCCACGCGCGTCCTGCACGACGAGGAGAAGGTGGAGGAGAGCTTCCACGAGTTCCAGTACCTGAAGGAGCGGGGCCCGAACGCGCACACGACGTCGCGCGTCATGAGCGACACCGGCCTGCAGCTGTTCAACCTGATCGACCAGAACGCCGTCGGCTGCTGGCACTCCTCGATGCCGTACAGCCCCGAGTACCACGGTGTCGTCGACCGGGACGACGTGGAGCTCGTCTTCCCGGCCGACGTCAAGATCGACGACGAGGACATGGTCTGGGTGATCTCCGACCGCATGCCCGTGTTCCTGATCGCCGAGCTCGACTACAGTGACGTCAACTTCCGGATCTTCGCCGCTCCGCTTGCCACACTGGTCGCCGGGACCGTCTGTGACGTTCAGGCGGGTCCAACCCCGCCGTTCGGCTCCATCCAGCCCAAGTTCGGGGCCGCCGAGCCCGTGGGGCTTGCGGCGTACGCCGGCGATACGACGCTGGTGCCGACGACCTATGCCCAGCCGTTGGCCCCCGCCGGCACTACGTACGGGTACGCGCCGACCGCCGCACCGACCCCGGTCAAGTACACCCCGGCGGCGTACGAGACCCCGACCAGCCACATGTACTCCACCCAGTCGTACGCGCCCAGCACGGCCAAGGCGTACGCCTACAACAAGTACCACGGCGTCGAGTTTCACGCCCACGGCGGCCCGGAGGCACCCAGCGGGGGCTATCACCACGGGGGGCCACCCCACCACCATCACCACCAGCATGATGAGCACCATGGTGGCGGCGGAGGTGGCGGCGGCGGCGATGACCGCGGCTACGGCTACTGGGGAGGCGCCGCTCACAAGAAGCACGACTCCTGGAAGCAGTTCTTCTACTGAGATCCCAATCCTGGACCGGTAGCGCTGTCTGTCCGCTTTCCTCCCTCGCACCACACCACCCACAACCACCCACCACCCACCACCCACCACCACAAACTGTGTCTCGTGCACCGTTTGCTAGCCACCGAACACGGAAGGCCCGAAGGAACTAGTCGTTGGAACCGGCGCTGACCAGTATCGCACACGCACAGTACACGGAAGGAAGTTGCCTACTTCAAGACCCGGCCAATATCGGGTCGAGATGACGGGGGTCTGGGAGGCAAGCGACTTCATATAACACATCCGCACGGGCAGAGCCCAACTGGCAGGTCCGACGGGAGCAACCACATCGTCTGGACCTTGTCTGCTCCGTTCAAATTAGGTTTTCCACTCCAAGAGCGACAGCGAGAGAGAGAGAGAGAGAGATAGGTAGAGAGAGCGGCGGTGCGCTCAGTAGTACGCAACGTTGGAGTATATTAATTATTGTAACTAAGTATTACCATAACGAGAACGATAAAGCCAACAGTAAAAACATCGAGCTTCCTGTCTGTGTATTTTGTTCCTTGATCTCCCTATCCCCTATCCTCCAACACCAGCTTGAGCGGAAGTTCCACATCTCCACCATCCACGGATCACTGATGATGACCCCACCTGAGCTACAGGTTAGTGTATTCCTAAACTTTTCCCCGAGACGATGAGAGAGAGAGAGCGATGGTGAGGATACTCGAATAGGAAAGTCGGGAAGTCGGAAGTTCCACAAAAAACCCTGCCCATATACAGCGAACCCACAGTCCGTCCATCCGCAATTCCACGGACCACGACCTACACCACCCGAGACACGACGCTTGATGACTTCAATGCGTTGACGCATTGAAAGCGGCGGAGCGGTCTCAGCAATTGGTGTCAGCTGGTCACCAGTGAGTAACATCGTGTTCCGTTTTGTTTGCTCGCTAGACGCTACACACCGCGAGCGAGCGAGCGAGAGAGAGGGCGAAAGAAAGGGAGGGCACGGTCCACTTGACAGTCATCGAGTGAGACATCGGAGCGATAGTCCGACTGCGCTAACCCGGCTACCGATGACGCCGTGCGCGGTGTGACTGTCAGTGCCCATAATTAATGTCTTTGTAGTGCCCGGGGACTCCAGCGACTATATAACCCGCACACGCACAGGTGCCCCTGCTGCGGGCCACGCCACCGTAAATCAACGGAAAACTCAGCGGTCCCAACGGGGGGGGGCGGCCTATACCTGATTCTCCGCCGAGAGTACTCCGCGTGCGATGTTGGGTCCTGCCACGCTCGTCGCTCGGCTTGTTGAAACCTATTAAACCTAATCGCAACAGGCGATGGCTCTGCCACCCGCCCAGGTTTAGACGATCGGATGGACGAGGCTACCACGAGGTTTGGCGAAGTCCCGAACAAGACTGACTGAAGACTGAAGAAGACCAAACCCCCTTCCGGGAGTGGGTTTTGCCAGTGGTTGGTCCCACCGCTGGCCGTTGGGTCGCTAGACGAGAAACGACAGGAACTCCCGAGCTACAAGCTACAGTTCTCTGGGCAAAACTTTCTCTCTCTTTCACAAGAATTGAAGAAATTGACAGCAAAACGACATTTTTTTTTTTTTGACGTCACAATTGCGTTGCGAAGTCGTACGGTTTACAGCTTCCCAGCTTGGCACGGTAAAGGTAGCTTAACCAGTTTCAGGCGCTTCGAAGGCGATTTCGGATGATCTATCGATGTGGATTGGACTAGCGGGCCATAGTCGTCAAGTCGTCCGTCCGGTCCCTTCCGTCAGATCAACCGATCGTACTCCAAAAGAGTGTAAGGTTCGCAATCTGAGGCACACATAAGGTCGTATCACTAGTTGGCCATACAAAGTTGCGAGGCTCCGTGGGTGTGGTGTACGTCCTTTATTGGGTCCCTAATGGCACGAGGACATAGGAGGTTTGGCTGATGGGGCGGCAAGGAATCGAAGACCTTGAGCGCAGACCTTGCCGCGGCCGAAACGGTGTAGTGCAGCAGCCGCATGCATGGGGCCATAATTGATGGCATTCCGGGTTAATGATTAAAATGTCATTACAGGTAAATAACTGGTTAAAGGAATACATTACGGTGCTGCAAAGACAGGGCCGCTAGCTAGTCGGCGCGTAGCGTTATGTTGGATAAATTGCCTACATTTTGATCGGCCGGATTATTGGACGATACGATCTGGCGGTGCCGGTGAACCGGTTCGCGCGGCTCTAGGTGCGCGGTGGATATGTTTATGGACAACTAGTTGCAATCGATTGAAACCGACAGTACAGGGTTTTCTTGTGTTCGTTCTGGGCCGTGAAACTTTCGGCTCGAACTCGAACTGATGGATAATTGAGGGGGGGGATTAAATTTAAATTAATTTGAGTCCAGGGCCGAAGAAAATTAGATTAAACTGCTAAACTGCCGACTGCAGCGATTCTATCTGGAACATCCTTAAGGCGCTCCACAGAAGCTCTAGGAACTCTTGGAATTCCAGTCATCTGCTCCACGGAAGATCTTCCAGGTCCCAGACTCGGTTGTTGCAACATTGTTAGTGATGGGTCGGACTTGAGCATCAGGTCATCTTGACAGGTTAGGATTCATTCCATTCCCCCCCGACACCACAACCTGTCATCGCGTCTAGGGCTTATCGAGGACTCGTTTTAGAAAACTGTCTGAAAAGTGCGGCTCGTGACCTCACGCTGGCCATTGCAGACCCATTCCCTACAGGCTACAGGGCCACTGGTATCGCCATCACGGGGTAGCCATTAAAATTGCCACAAGTTGACAAAATGGGTCCCCTTTTCCAATAAAATCGTTCCGACCGCAGCCCGACACCTTTCAATGGGGCTCGGGGCGTCATAAAAATGGAAACTTACCCTCCGATCACTCCGACAGTTAGCGCGGTGGTGGTGGAAGTGTCTGCTAACGAGACTAACGTGCTCTAGTCTAGGAGCCAGAGCCAAAGCCCGTTCGTGTTCTGATCCGGTTCGGACCTCTCTCGCGGCTCGCTCGCCCCGAAAATGCGGAGGCCTCCGCCAGTGGCCGTGTTTACTTAAATCGCTCCTAAATCAACCAATCAACCCCTTCGCGCCGCCGGCCCCGGAATGAAGCAATCTGACACGATCTCTGACTGATACGTTCGTCTATTGACTAATTATTCAATCCGTCCGTCTGGCTGGCGGCGCGGCGCAGTCGATGCCTCTCGTCTATAACACCTCCTCCTCCTGCTCCCGCCTCGCCGGATCAATATCGGAACACGGTGGGGTGGGGGGGTGGGGCTTAGAAAAACCCGTTTCCGGAGACGGAAACGGCCCCCGGTGGTGGGCCAATAAACGGATACGCACTGAAATCGTTTCGCGCTGCAACTGATAGTGTTTGCCATTCGAAACGGACAGCCGGCCTGGCTGGGTGGCGGGTGGCGGGTGGGGGGTTGTTAATGTGTCTACCACTGCACCTGCAACGTCCCCCGCTCGCCCCACCCTCCCCACCGGCAGTGTGGAAAAACATTAATGAGCCACACCGGCAACGTCTCCAGCCGTCAGCTCGTGTGGTGCCCTCTGTTTGTCACCCTCTTTATGCTCCATAATTTAATCGGTGCGCTCGTTGGTTTGTGGTGGCCGTTGGCGATGTCCTCGGGCGGGGGGGGAGGGGGGCTCACGATCTTGCCCGATGCCCGTCAACGATAATCGACGGGTACAACGGACGCGCGCGTTCGGGTGGCCGTTTGTGTCTTATGCTTCCAGCCGCTCGCGAGCCGGTCGGTCGAGAGAAAAAAAAGAGGAAACATAAAATGTCGCTTAAAACCCATAAAACCATAAGAACTGGTCCCGGGCGGACCTTAGTCGATAAGTCGCGGCACGGAGATGGGATCCGGTTGCCCGGGCCGAACCGAAAGGGGGTTTAAATTAAATTTAAACGGCCGAGCCGATGCCCGATGTCGGGAAGTCCGATCGGAGCTGATCTGGTTGGGAAGATTGCTTTTTATGATTTTTAAATTGGCTTGGCGATCGTTTCGGTTCCACCGTTACACGAACGGGCTGGGCATAAAACCTATGCGCGGAGTATGATTCGATTTTATGTTATTATTTTCAAACACACCCATAAGGTAACTTGTGAGGAACGCGACGTCTTCGACGCCATCGCAGTCTACAGATGAAGATTTCTCTTCCCTTTTGTGCCGAATTTTCGATTCCGATTTCTCGTCATACGAGGGGCGTTCAAAAATGTTTGCGACGTTTGAAATTTCTCGGCCTACGTACATCCGATTTCAATTTCGAATTTCAATCGGTCGATTTTTTACAGCTGTTTTTTGCTTGGGCGTGTTTTGGCCCATCGTCGATTATTGTGTACTCCAAAACCACAATTGACCACGAAGAGGTAATTTAAGTTTTGAAAAAACGAAAATGTCACAGAAAGGTAGATCTGGGGAACCTTTGGCATCAACTGCAATCGAAGAACATTGCAATAAGAACTGTCCACGTTCGACCAAACATGGCTTTTCGACGTTCACATCTTCTAGGCCGTCTGAAAAAATTTTGAACCACTGATAAGCGCTAGTTTTTGTCATAATAGCTTCACCATAAGCCACAGTCAACATTTCGAATGCGTTCGTGCTCCAAATTTAATTTTTCACAAAAATTTGAGAAAGATTCGGCGCCATCCTTTTTCGGAGTAGAGAAAAATCGACGATGACCCAAGGCACGTGCACAGTGAAAAAGCTGTAAAAAAGTGACTGATTACTCAAAATGGCCGAAATTTTCACCATAAGTCACTGACATGCAACCTAACGCCACAAAAAAAATCGAAAATCGGATATACGTAGCCTGCGGAAATTCAAATGTCGCCAATTTTTTTGAACAGCCCTCCTATGTAACTGCAGTCAACCCCGCGTGGTGTGGTGTTGGTTGGTTAACAAAAAAAACGGGAATACAGGAAGTTTCTAATCTAATGGTCGAAGAAGCCGAATCAGCCGACATTTCTTGTGCGGATACGGAGAGCTCCTTCTTCATTTTCAAAGAAAAATGGGGCCGATAATAGATTAAAATCCGCACCAAACAGGTCACTCGTTGGCCGTGAGGGTGCATTGGCTTCTCTTGCACGACGAGTGCGGGTTTTCCGCCAGTCCCACAGACGATAGTTCTGTTCATTTTCTTTTTTTTTTTAATTGGATCTTTATTAGGCACAAATGCTTGATTACGTAGGAGCACAGAGATATTCCATATTGAGATTGCAGCCACGTTTGATACAAAAAAAAAACAAAATGTAGTAAGTGTATGGTATCAAAATGTTTGAAATGAAAATGTTTCGATTGAAATCAATTTAAATTATGTGTTATGCCCACGTGGCATTGAGTCATTTTATCGTACTTACAACTAATAACAAACAACAGCTTACAACTAGTTTACTTTAAAATTTTCTAAACTAGTTAACTTTAAAAACAGTTAGCTCTCGAATTGTTGCGTGGATGGAATTATTGCATCTATTGATTAGGACTTCTTTGCGTTTGTTAGTTTCGAACGATAGTCGTTGCGCGCCAAAGCGCCAAACAAGGAGAAGTCGTTGCGCGCCAGCAAGGTTTAGGACACGATTCTGTAGTATAAATTAAGAATCATTTTGAAAATTTTATTCGATCTGTTTTCTATTGACTGGAAGTTAATTTGACGACAATTCTGTTTATTAACATAGCCATCGACAAGTGGAAATGAGCTTTTCAAATTCCGTACAGTTTGAGATGAAGATTCACCCCGCTTGGAAATAAGTTTTTAATATTTTCCCAATTTTCTGCAAGCGTATAGAGCGTCACATTGTTAACAATTTCCAGAATAAAGTTTGACGTTTTAAAAGTCCAGCAACTGACCGTTTCCAAAGCCCAAACACTTGATGGATCACCCCAGTAACAGTAACACAGGAAAAACCAATGGTTGCGCCTTCCGAGATCCACATCAGAGGATTCTTGATGGTGATCCACTGTGGTCCTAAGTTCACCACAAAAAAATGTCTCTCACAATCTGCGTGACTCATGCCATAAATGTCCCTTTGCATCGAATATCTCGGAAACAGAGAAACACGCTCAAACGTTTGCATCACACGGAAGCTGTGACCTACGGGGACCGCCAATATAGCCCAATATGCTGTGAAACGAGTGATATTTCACCCCCGAAGGACACCCGAGTGTTATGGGCCATTTCGTTCCGCCTGCGACCATTTACGACGGCTGTTTATGGTTCGTGTGACACCGAGCCAGCCTGGAGCTGGAGTGCTGTGCTGTCGATTTTTTGGGGGTTATTTTTTCGGACCCTAATCCGCGATCAGCGATCGCAGTTGGCAACGGTTGGCACCAAGAGAGTGGCGAAACGCCTAATAGGAAGCATCAAGTCTGGCTTTCTGGCTTTTTTCGTTCGTTCGTGTTTCGTTGTTGAATTAAATAAAATAAATAACGGTGACCAGATTGGTTTTTCGGTCCACAATACAACACACCCACGCCCCATAAACATGGTTCTAAACGGTCGATAGAATTCTCGTTGGGCTATAAAATTTGTTTCAGATGGGGGAACTCGATTTTGCCGCAACACGCCTTTAAACCAATTTATCATAATACGAGTGCTGTTTAAAAAGTAATGATAATTTTGTATTTACCCGTGTTACGTATATTGAATTTTCAAATTTTGGGTGGTGTTATGCTGCTACTAAAGCCACTCACTAATGCTGGAGAGCTAGGTTATTTTGAGTGATCAGTCCATTTTTGACAGCTTGGTTTTGTTTAGACGTGTTTTAGCTCCAAACACCACACCAAAGCCCCCATGTTCCCCAGATCTAGCCCACTGAGACTTTTTCTTGTTGCAGAAACTGAAGGAGGACCGTTAAAGCACGACGCTACGCTACGATTAAGGAGGTAAAGACGGCATCGAAGGGCGATCTGAAGAAGGTCATAAGAAATGATTTTTTTGAAGGTCTGTTCTGTACTTCGAGGATTGGACAAATGTTGGCACAAATGCATAATATCTGATGGGGGTTACTTTAAAGGGGAAAAAATAGATATTCATGAATGAGAGCAATATGTGTTGAAAAAACACAAAATTATCATTACTTTGTGAATATGAAGATGAAGAAATGCATCAGCTGATGTCTCCAGTTGATCTAATACTCGCGTGGCTCTTAATCTTCACCTCACCTCAAAGTGTTAGGCAAGCGATAGGCGGATTAGGCTGGCTGGTCTGTGGTGGCGACCTAATCCGCGTTATTCTAGACGGTCCCTCGGTTGGCTCGGAGCTCCGCTCCGCTCCGTTTGCGAGCGGCTATTTGAGGCATTTTTCAACATTTCGCCATACCATTCGCCTTTTCCCAGCGACGGAGCCAACTCGGAGCGGAACATACGGAACGTAAACCAGAACGTGTGTCCATACACACGGCAACCGTCTAGCCGTTTCTGTTGCGGTTTTGGGCCGGGTGGAACCGTTGCAAACCGTTCGGCTCGGCCTGCGTTTCGCTGCGGCCACTTTCGTTCGCCCTTAGCCCATCTCTACGGGGAGGGTCCCTAATCACCCCAGCGGACAGGCGACAAATTGCAGAAAGCTAGCGCGACCGGTGACCGCGATTATTGCCGCGCGCACCACCAACTATCGAGGCGACATGACGAAACCGACATGCTAACTCACTGGTCAGCCCAGCCGCGGCGTCATGATGGATGGCCAACGCGCGCGAAACACTGGAACGTGGAAACGGTACGTGAAACGCATGGCACCATCGTCCTGTCTGTTGTCTTCATTGTTAATCTTGTCAAAACGGAATAAGACGCATCTATAAATCTACTTTGTTTTGTACTATATTTAATCTCATTGTTTTTATTATTTGATCTTAGATCAATGAAAATGTCTTGAATTACCCACCATGAGTAAGCGGCAAGAACGATGACCGAATTTTCAGTGTTCTCAATAAGTTCTTTGCCTCGATAACAAAGGGCGCTGCTACGGGCCTAATTTTTTGTTTGTTATATTGGTAGACTTTTCATATGAACATGTGTGAAGTTTTATTCCAATTGGTCGCTTAATTTTTTTTTATAAACCATTTAATATCGACGCATCAAAGTATATTTCACAACGGAAAAAATCAAGTATCGTGCAGTGAATGAATTTTTATTTTGATGAAAGGTTTAAAAGCAAAGGAAAATTATGAACGAATGTTGAAAGTGTATAAGGACTCTTTGACTTTAATTAGGGGGTTAAAAGGATAGATTCTGAGTTTAAACGTGCTCGTAGTAGCCTTCAAGACGATTCATGTAAAAAAACAGACACAACAACTGAAATCGTAAATAAAATCAGGATATCGTATTGGAAAATCGTCTAATCATTTAACATCATTTTCGTGGAATGCTAATAAAATTTTGTTAGCCAATTGCTTGCAAACTGGTAAAACACCAAATTTTGATTATTGCTATGACATTCTAAACCTACTGAAAG
>NC_071287.1:7310502-7321269 GCF_943735745.2 Anopheles bellator | reverse complement strand
TGAGGGATCAGAAAGAGCGAAAGTGATACCAGTGCCCCATGCACAGCACACTCTGTTCTGGTAGTTCAGTGGGCGGAGCTAACCAAAATGCGCAGACTAGAGATGGCCAGCTCTGTTTTCGCACGTGGTGAATGTGTTTATTTGCTGGCATTCTCAGCCACACTGCAACAACGACACATCGTAGGTTGACAACGGACCAAACACCGTTGGTCATGATAGTTGGCTTGCTAAAATTATTGGCTTCGATTGCGAAATGTGTTGTTGAAGGCCCATAAGCTGATAATTTCATCATCTAGTTTCTGGAGCGCGGTATTGCCCACCTCTAGCAAGCGATTCACAGGCACAAGCCATCTCGTGCTGCACACATTTCTCGTACTCTTCCCACTTCGCTTTCCGTCGCATTTGCACCTGAACCTGTTCGAGGTGTAAGCGAGAGCGCAGCTTACTCGCTCACTCGCACCTTCACCGGGGACCGTTTGGAGCAAGACTGCTACCAGCTCGGTTGAGCTCGCCTGGTAATGCATAAGAGCCAAACGCGAATAACTTGTTAATGCGGTTGCGATGAGAACGCCAGGTTGAATTGCTCGGTGCTAGCTCATACATAGCAGGGACAATACTTTCCGCAGAATCCCTTCGGAGAGCTCGGGGGCGATAGGAGAACAAAATGCTTTCGAGAGTTTTCCTGCAATCGACTTTAAAATGCAGATCGGATTCTTCGTGCCAGCAGGTGGTTTGGCGCGCATCTCTACAACCCAACTGCTACGCACCGAACTGCGTCCCTAGGCTGCCGTTTCTGATGAAGCAACTGCCTGATTGCGACCTGTCCAGGCGAACTTATCGAAGAAAGATTTCCTACAGCGTCGGACGTTGTGCGCGAAAGTCACCGAAATGCTTTAGCCGTCGTCGGGGAAAGTCGGGTCCAGTCGAGCCGGCTCCCAGGTTTCATGCGACCCGGTGACTAATTCTCAGTATATAACTCAACTGTCAGCGGCTTATAATCGTTGTGAACAAGGAAAAGTTGGGTCCGTATACAGAGCAACAAAATCGAACTCGTCAATCGGAATGCTACAAGCCCTGTGTGATTTGGCTGTCAAAGAGAGCTTTATTTTCATTTGCTGGGTTATACGAAATTTTTAAACATTATGGTCATTTTCAACAAATGGATTTCTGCTTTCCATTTTGATTGGTTTTTGTTGCGGACGGCAGACCTTCCCGCGAAGCAGCGTTGTTCTAAACGTTCTCGCGGGCGTTTTGACGCGATCTTCTCTGGAAGCCTCCAGAGATCGTTCGTCTAGAGAAGTTCCGCGAGAGGGAGAGCACACATTCGTCGCACTTCAAACGACCAAAACTCCGTTTTGTCAACATTGTTTCCGCGACCGGAATCGGCAGGACTCAACGACGCTCAGCAGCTCAGTGCGAGCGACGAGGGACTTGCGCGAACATGATCGAACAGGAAAGTGTTCATACTGAGCCCATCGCTACCAGGGCAGCATGCCCTTCGCTAGGTAGCGTTTCTGATGGAGAAATTGCCTGAGCAGCGTGCTCCGTTCTTCTAAGGTTAAACAATGAAACAAAAAACTGCTTGCGCATGCGCGGGATCTTGACGCGACCAGGCGCACTTTGCTGCCTGTCGGGGAAGAAAGATTTCTTTCAGCGTCGGAGGTTGCTCTGTTGATCAGTTTGAGACATTATAAAAAACGATTAATTCACTTTTAACACTAATTATTATTTTGTCGTGTAAATTGACCCGGATAACTCTCTATCGGAATCGAAAAAAGTTCTAAAAACAAATTTCTCCTCATCGTTTGGCTACGGCGGTTGTGCCAGATGTGCAAGCATAGTAGCAGGTTTTCCAAGGAAAACACGTTTAATCCATTAAAGAGAAAAGCTTTACTCTATTCAAAGTGTGTCGTATGCCACCGCAAGTTATACAGGTCTGCCATCTATTGGAAATGTATGGAGGGTACGTCAAAAGAATTGTTGCTCTTGTAAGTACACCATATTTCAAACCATTTTCGTAGGAATTAGAGTAGGCTCAGCAAGGACGTGTTGCAGTGATGTGAAAAAGAGCTATTTGGAAATAGCAATTCGAAGATGATTAAGGGGCATTTGAAAATACTTCCCAAAGATGATTTCTCTCACTGGTTTTCCAGTATGTGATGGAGCGTTATCATGCAACACAGTCGCTTTGTGTCGGCCTACTGCAGTATTGTGGCCCTTTTTCATCCAAACATCCTGCAAATGGTCAGGTACGTAAGATTACTCAGGACCACCGAATACTCGCTCTTCAACCGAGTCCTTTGCACCAGCCGGGGGATTTTTGATGTTCTGAATTATTGGGGTCTCTCGTGCAGGCGAAGACCGCCCGCCGGTTGTAACCGGATAAGAAGAAGAAGAGGTTTAAGAAAACGACGTTAGTATTACCCATAAATCTAATCTAAGTATAAACTTAATCTAACTTAACATGATTAACTTAACAAACATGTGGCTTTTCCTGCACTTGCCAAATTTGGGTTGTAAGAATTTATAAATAAATAAAAGAAAAATTGGTTTGCTCATACTAGACATCTATGTTTATAATTATAGATCATTAACTGTTCATTAACGAGCGACCGCGTGTTTAACGACTGAATGAATCCGTACGCGAAAGGATGCTTCATTTGATTATCCAACGACCCTTCGACCTAAACATTCTGTGTGCTGTTGCTGTACCTTTTATTGTTTTGTTTCTCGTGATGCTATTCTGTTGCTGCTGCTGGCGCTCCGAAACTTAAAAGCAGCACATTTATCATGCCAAACGCGTATTGCGCGTACTCGATT
The DNA here is from genome assembly GCF_943735745.2 of Anopheles bellator. NCBI lineage: Eukaryota > Metazoa > Arthropoda > Insecta > Diptera > Culicidae > Anopheles > Anopheles bellator. Next base: position 7,318,449 of record NC_071287.1, on the reverse strand, counting down.
GCTCGGAGTACAGCCGTAGAAACATTTGAACAGCATTAACGGAATCAGGGCACGCAGCCAGTTTGTCGCAGCCAACTTCACAAATAGATGACGCTACGGGCGCCGAACAAGCTGATGAAACATTTCATGCAAGCACCATACGTAGCTCACGGTAAAACACTCTCGACCACGACCGAGTTGAGCAGCCGGTGAGAGGTTGAGTGGCTTTTGAAATGCTTCCTTCCTGCGAGGGCAACGGAATTCCTCGTTTCATGCGCTAAGTTAATCTTGTTTTAAACATTTCGATTCCCAAACAAGAAATAGTTTTGATGCAGTAAACAAGTCCCAGCCAATACGATGTACCACAAGGCGGAAACAAGCCTCAAACGGCTTGTGAGTTATTCATTTAGTGGCAGTATAATTATAACACTGTTCTGATATAGTCCATGGTGCCGAAACTTATTAATATTACTTACTTAATCCGGCTACAACCGCCGAGCAGTCTTTACCTGCTTCAAGGAACTTTTCCACCGCTTGCGGTCGAGAGCCTTCGTCCACTACATTTGAATTTGAATTATTAATATTGTTCAGTATTTAATATGCCCGAAAACGCAATTTTCTATTGCTTATTGATTACTCAATCGGCAAAATATGATGTCTCTTCGGTACGTAACTATACAATTGAAGAGCTGTCAAAAAAAATAGAAATCATTTTAACAAAAGATTTTTCAATCCGATAAAGTTTTTTTTACGAGCTTTTCAGTCCGCCGAAAAGACATGGAATTTTCATAATGGTTCCATCTCTAATTTGGTGGCCGTTGTGCTTGTTGCTGCTGCACAAAATGCTTGTTGTGAACACTTTCAAACACATATTAGTTGCTTGTACCAAGTATCCTACTTTTGAGGACCGAAAGTATCCTACCGAGGACATCGCCGAAATTTACGTTGATTTGAATTTCGCTAAATCCGCTACATCGCGCCGCAACCCGAACAAAAAAATCGCTCAATTTTTCATTTTTCTAGCCGCGGATTTCGAGTCGTGAGATGCCCCCTCTCAGTATGGCGGTTTTACCGCTATAAGCTGGGTTCCGGCAAATAATAGCGGAAGACTGTATGCGAGGGAGTGCCTTATAGCGGAATCCTGAGGCTTATAGCGGAAGAAATCGTATGGGCGCCGTGAGCGTTTTCCCCTACATTTTTATTCTCTCTTCCCCTCATTCCATACACCTCTCACCGCCATACTCTCAATGAATTGTCAAATTCTGCTGTTGTAAACAAAGTGTTGCATTTATTCATAACCACAAATGTTTTACAATTACAATATTTCTACAATTGTTTCACTATTCCACCATACACATGCACTTTTCACTTATCTCTGCGTGTACGTAGAGTGTATCCATCCGTGAATCCTGTATTCCATGTATCCTGTATCATCCGCCCTATCGACATTGTCCCGTACGCTTCTAATGGTCAGCTGAAAATGGAAACAGACGCGGTGCACTTTCACTATTTAGAAGTAAATACTTATCGAGAAATGCTTCCCGATGCTTAAATTTACTTACCGAAATAAGCAACAGCTTAGAATTCACAGTTAAACACTATTTTTACACCGATGATGCTTCGTTGATTTGCTTGCGTCGTTCGTTCTGTGTTCCTGCATGAAACTAAGAGTTTCTAACAGTTTGACGTTGGAGTGCCGGACAGCATCCAGTCCGGCACATGAGCGTGACAGAGACAAAAAAGTTGTTCGGTGTTGCGCTTTCTTTCTGGCCTTTGGTGAGAAACGAATCGACGCTCAGATATTTCATCTCAGTATGGAAAATATGAGTGACTTTTTTGTTCGGGAAATCACTTCACTCGCGACACCCACGGCGCGCGGTCGCTCACGCGCGTCGCAGGGCACTCGCCATCGCCTGCCGCCGGCCCCGATATCAGCGCGGGCGCCACTCGCGCCACACACAAGTCCGCGACGTCGTCCGCAAGAGGCAAAGGCAGAGCTCAACGGTGCCTGCGTGCGTAGGGGATGTCTCAGTGAAAACGTGCCGCCCGTTAGCGAGTGCGGAAAAAGTGGAATTTCGCAGGAAAAATCACACAACGTTAAGGCGCACTAACCCCCAAATTACTGCCCTGGGACGGAATTCGTAAGTACATGGCCACCGACGGCCAGCAACAGCGCCACAGGGCCGCCCTAGTGCCGCGTCCGCCCGAGAGTCCGTGGAGCTCATTAACGTATTTTGTTTAAAATGCCAACACCGAAAAACGATCGCGCTCGCGGTGCAAGGAGTCCTGGCCTGGTGTGGGCAAAGATTAACGTGTTTGACCGTTTTTGCCTTCTGATTTTCTCTACTCTATATGTGCCTGAAGTACAATAAGTATTTAAACTACTTTCGCGCGATACGGCACAGGCGTGCGCTAGTTTGGTGGCCATTTTCAATCGACTCCAGCGAGTCGGTTGGCTGAGCTTCGTGGCAAATTGTGGAAATTGTTCGACTTCTGCTTGTTCTTAGTTCTTCAAACACTCTGAGGAACAAAGGGGTTGCCACTGCCCGCCTGCTTAGCACTGCAAGGATGGGAGAGGATGCTGGGAGGAGCTTGGCAATACTCAGGCAACTGACCACACACTGTCCGTTACTGTCCATTTCAGCATTATGTTCCCTTTCTCGTCCCTGCAAGTTGAGTATAGCAATTTTCATCGTTCATCGCAAATCATGTCGAACGCCCTGAGCATGACCAACTCCGGCTTTCCGCACTCGTGGATCGTGTCCGGGCAGGACTTTTGTCCGATCACCTACTCGTCCATCCAGTCCCACAACTCGGCCGTCTCGAGCAACCTGTCCACCGTCGAGCCGGGGTAAGCCAGTTAGCCTGCCAGCAATACACCACTCTCTTCCCCATCAGTTGCATCACATTCAACCGGCACCGCTCGCTCTTGCTCTCGTCTCGTCTCCCGTGTGCAGGTTGATCGAGCTGCGGAAGGAGAAGTCCCGCGACGCGGCCCGCTCGCGGCGCGGCAAGGAGAACTACGAGTTCTACGAGCTGGCCAAGATGCTACCGCTGCCGGCGGCCATCACCAGCCAGCTCGACAAAGCGTCCATCATCCGCCTCACGATCAGCTACCTGAAGCTGAAGGAGTTCAGCGAGAACGGGGTGCCGTCCTGGTGCAAGGAACCGATCGGGTTCCAGAACTACAACGCGCCCCAGTACTTCAACGAGATGTTCGAAACGCACCTCGGCACCCACATCCTCCAGTCGCTGGACGGGTTCGCCATCTCGACCGGTGTCGACGGTCGGTTCCTCTACATCTCCGAAACCGTATCGATCTACCTCGGGCTGTCGCAGGTCGAGATGACGGGCAGCAGCATCTTCGACTACGTGCACAAGAACGACCACACGGAGGTGGAGCAGCAGCTGGGGGTGCGCAAGAGCGCCGACTACTCCGCGTACGGCAGCTACGGTGACGAGCCGCCCGAGAAGACGGTCCTCAAGCTGGACAAGGATGGCGGCGGTGGTGGTGGCGGTGGAGGCGGAGGTGGCGGTGTGAAGGGTCTGCTGCCGGGCGAAGCGTACGAGGGGGACGATCGGGCCTTCTGCATCCGCATGAAGTCGACCCTGACCAAGCGCGGCTGCCACTTTAAGTCGTCCGGCTACCGGGTGATCCTGCTGCTGTGCCACCTGCGCAAGAAGGGCAGCGGGGTGGACCACCAGCACCAGCAGGACCAGCAGCAACAGCAGCAGCAACACGGCGGCAGCGACAAGCAGACGGTCATCGGGATGGTCGGCATCGGGATCGCGCTGCCGCCGCCCTCGCTCCACGAGATCAAGCTCGAGTCGGACATGTTTGTCTTTCGCACCAGCCTCGACCTGACGATCATCCACTGCGAAAATAGGTACGTTCCGGGAGATTTCTTTATGGTAGGAGTGGAGGGAGGGGAGGGGGGGGTCCTAGCGGGGGAGTGCTAATTGTTTCGAACCCAACCGCACAACGCCGATCTCACGATCGATAGGATTTCCAGCTTCCTGGACTACAGCGCCGACGAGCTGAACGGGAAGAGCATCTACAGCCTCTGCCACGGGCAGGACGCGCACAAGTTGCGGAAGAGCCACAGTGAACGTAAGTGTTCATTAAGTGGACGAAGTGCTCTTAGAGGTGCTAATATTTCCTTCCCACCCCCACCTCCCACAGTGATACAGAAGGGCCAGGTGCTGACGCCGTTCTATCGCATCCTCAACAAGAGCGCCGGCTACTTCTGGATCCAGTCCTGCTGCACGATGGTGTGCCAGACGAAGAACATGAGCGACCAGACGGTGATCTGCGTCAACTACATCATCACCAAGCCGGAGAAGGAGAACCTGATCCTCGATATCTCGCAGATTCCGGCGGCGGCGAATGTCCTGGGCGACTACCACCACGTCGGGGGCAAGTCGGGCGTCGCGCCCAAGAAAGGCGTCGCCATCGCCGACTACGAGCTCGACAGCAAAGGCATCGGTGATCTGGGTGGCGGTGGCGTCAGCCAAAGCCATACCGGGCATTCGCACCAGCATCACCAGCACCAGCACCAGCACCAACAGCACCTCGCGGGGGACGGCGGATACCTCGATGGTGGGTCGCAGCAGGAGCACAAAGAGCTGCTGGAGAAGAGCGGCTCGTTGGGCAAACCGGGCTACGGGCAGACGACGGCGACGGTTGGCGGCCACAAAGCGCTGACCGGGCTCGTGTTCGGTGGTGGGCACGAGAAGAAGGATCATGAGCTCGAGTACAAGGACAAGCTGCTGGACCACCGTGAAAAGGGCTGCAGCAATAGTAAGGTAGACGGAAGCAACCCCCACATGGGCATCCCGCACTTACCACGCAAGTTCTCATTCTTCCTCTCTCTCTCTCTCTCTCTCTCTCTCTCTCTCTCTCTCTCTCTCTGTGTCTGTGCTCCTAAATTTTTACAGCACCAACGACTGAAAAGTGGCAGCCCGATGCTGGGCCTACCGAACGAGAACGGTGCCATCGGTGAGAAGAAGGCTTCCGGTGGCAAGAAGAGCGTTAACAACCGGGCCAGCGTTATACGAGTGCTCGCCAAGTCCTCGAAAAAGGTGCTCCAGGAGTCGCATTAAATGGCGGCGCAACACCATCGTTCCATTTGATTTGTTTCGTGTTTTTAAAATTACCGGGCTTAGTACTTAGTTAATGTGAAATGTTTCGCTGCAATAACAAACGCTTCCTTCCAAACGCAGGCAATGGAAGGAACCGGTTACTTGAAATTAAAATTACAAAAACACACCACAGTAAACGAATGTTACTAGGGTTAGCAGCAGCAGTGCACTAAGGATAACCAAATGCCAACCTAGCAGACAGTGGCACATGTCGCGATACATTACAAACCAGTATTTATAGACCACGTCATCGGGGTAAACGTAATGCTTCTGAAGAAGTTAACTAAAGGTGGGAAACAAGTATTACAAACAGTCCCTTACTCGTTGCTCTGTCTAAGGACAGACAGAACATTCCAAAAAACACAAACCTTCTTCTACTTGCCTACATACGCCTGTATCGCTTTTACTAGGGAGCCATCAACTCAGCGGGCAGTAATGTAGCCTTATTGAATTACAAACAACAATAAACTTATCAACTAATCACCATAACCTTTTATGTAGTTCCTGATGCCTGTGACAAACCGTTGATAACACAGCACAGCCATCCCGCATTGCTATCTTGTATTCGTGTAAAGTAGTTTTTAGGATGAAGAAATCAACTCGGAAGAAAAAGGCAGGCGTGCAACCGTAAGCCGCAGCCATCGCGCCGAGTGTGCGCCTCTTTCACACATAGCAATTGTCGGAAGCCATTACGATACAGACACCCTCGTGAGAGTCGTATTTTACCGATTTTTATTGTTGTTTCTTATTATCATATACACAGGATGTCAAAACTACTGAGTTATTGCTGTTAAAAAGAGGGGAATAATTGCAATAAACTACCGCTGCGACGGATGAGATAAACCTGTGACCCTATCGTCCTCTTCCAGCGCTAGAGCCTTGCCGGGCTCTACAACGCGAATACATAAATTGCATCAATGGAAACGTAAAAATTAAAAAATGCATAAATTGCGATAAATATTACGAGATACTTGAAAGGCAAAAAAATTCATGCATTATATGATAATTATTGCATTCGAGCACATAAAATCCTATAGCAACGAGGGCTGACCAAAAAAAGAAAAAATTGGAGTACATGTGTGTATATAAATAAGACGAGTATCCTAGAAGCAAAAATAGTGCAATGAATGTGCAACTGCAACGGCTGCACGCTGCATGTTGCAGTTAGAAGGGATGTGACGATTGCTGTTCGTTTCATTTTCTATTAAACTGGAATAGTGCATTGAAATAAAGTAAACAAGGCAGACAAGACCGCTTCTGGCCGGCGTCAAATGGGTCCCTTGAGTAACGGAAAGCTGATCGAACACAGGGTTCATTATGGGGCGTGACGATTTACCTACCGTCTAACCTACGCAATATGCTTGCACGATACCTCTCACCTGCTTATCTTTTCTTCCTTGTACAATAATGACATAAAACGAAAGCCCGCACAGCATTCGATCGGTTACGCACACCGTTGAGCGTGTAGGACGGTTTGTATACATACACACACATGTACACACGAAACCCAACTAGCCCCATGTCCACAGAATCGGGCTATACGTTTAAAACTGGAGCACACCACGCGCTAGATGAGGTGGTCGCACCCTGGAAGAACAGGATCGTTTTGGAAGGCCCTTCTAGAATGTTGCTTACACGGGGAGTGTTTACTGCAGTCCTACTTATCTCGAGTAAAATGGGCGCAGTATTTCTTCATTTCTTCTTCTTGCTCTTCCGTTTCTTTCGTTTCGAACTAGCGCCGCTAGCGGCAGAGCTGGCAGAGAAAGAATCGTCGACCGCAGGAGTGTTGATCGTTGTATCATCATCATCAGGTAGCTCCCGAGAGATCTGCTTTTCCCTAGCAGCCTGCAGCATCGCCTCACTGCCGTTACCATTCTGGTGGTCGTCCACACCCTCACCATCGTAGTCATCCCGGTCACAGTCCTCGTTCGTGTAGCTGTGTCCTCCCGCATTGCAGTTACTATCGAAATCGGCCGAGAAGCCTTCGGCGTTCGGGTTAGTGATCACCTCGCAGTCGTGGTAGGTGGCGTCGAGTAGCTTCTGTGGATGTGCCCACTGGTGATGATGGTGGTGATGGTGCTGCTGCTGCTGTTGCTCCTGGGCAAGGTCACTCTGGTGCGTGTAGAAATCATTAATCAACCGCTCGCGCACCATAAACACGGTCCCGATAGCACCGGTTTTTTCTTCGTATTCTTCCGCTTCCTCCAGTAGCCTGCCCTCAATGAGGTCGATTACGTCGTCGTCATCACTATCACGGTCCTCCCCACAGTTCTCCTGCTCGTCATCCGCTAGCGCAGCCAGCTCTTTCTCGGTGAGACTCTTCGACAAGTTCTGCTTCACTTTCTCATTTTGCTTCAACTCACGCAAGACGTGCTTCATTTTGTCGTTCACCGACTCGTACGCTTCCTGTTCATATGTCGCCAGCCGACCGTACTCGAGTGCGGCAGCTTGATGGGGATGGGGTGACGCACGCACGGAAGTCAATGAATCATCGCCGTAGGTGTCGTTGTAACGCCCGATGGCAATATCATTTGGATGACCGTCACCGGTCAGCATCGGATTGATGACTTCGACAATCGTTTGTAGCTTCGGTTCCGCTGGCTGGTTCACTACCGTCGCATACCCCGCTCCGTCGCCCAAGTCTTCGGCACAGGCATCGGCACCGTTGTGATGCACAACAGGCTCCACTATGCCGCGGGGTTCCGTTTCAGGCTCACCTATTTCCAATCCACCCTCACTATCACCGCCCAGCGAATCTTCAAGCTCAAACATGATGATCTTTTCGCGCATGGTTTCAACCTGGAACGAAGAGGAAATGTATAAGGA